>NC_034014.1:14658636-14702083 GCF_000346465.2 Prunus persica
TTTCAAACAAAACCTGACGGATTTGACGTGACATCGTATATGAAGCCTACATGTCCAATAATAACATGCCAAGTGGATTTGAATACAAAACAAATTATGTTTTGAAAATTTCTCTTTTTTTAAATTAATTTTTTTCTAAAAGATTTTAAATGTTAAACTATTTTAAAAATATATATAGGACCAATAATGTAAAAAAAAAAAAACATAAAGGACCAAAGGTGATAATTTGGTTTATTATCACAAAACGTCCCCGACATTTGCGAAACTATCACATTGCATCCTTAAAGTTTTTTTGTATCACTCATGGTCTCTAACGTTAATATGGGTGCTCTCAAATGGTCCTTCTGTTAAAACAAACTGTTAAGTCCATGGATATAATCGTCAAATCAATCCAAAATTATAAAATATATATAAATTTCTCTCTCCCCTCTTTCTTTTATGTTTCCTTTCCTTTCCTTCTCTCTCTCTCTCTCTCTCTCTCTCTTTCTTTTTCTTCTTTCTCTCTCGCTATTTGACCCGGCTCCGACCGAAGAATCTATGAAATGGGTTTTGGTCCACTTGGGCCTGGAGCTTGTAGGAATGTGATTATTTGAGATTGGAAGTCAGAGAGTTTGGGAACAAGGAAAGATCATGAGAAGGGTTGAAGGGAGGCTGTGTGAGGAATTTTCACCTGCATATTATAGGCTCTGCACTGGTGGTGGAATGCTCAATGCTGGCACTACCCATCTTGCAATCACGTCTCTTGATGTCTTGAAAGTTAATATGCAGGTTCGTTTTATTGGTTAAGAGAAGGGAAGGAAACAAAAAAGAAAGAGGAGAGAGAAGACTGAACTCGGGGAGAGGAAGAAAGAAGAAAAAAAAAAGAAAGAGAGAGAAAGAAGAGAGAAGGAAAGGAAACAGAAAAGGAATAGGGGAGAGAGAAATTTATATATATTTTATAATTTTGGATTGATTTGACGATTATATCCCTGGACTTAACAGTTTTTTTTAACAGAAGGACCATTTGAGAGCACCCATATTAACGTTAGGGACTATGAGTGATACAAAAAAACTTTAAGGATGCAATGTAATAGTTTCGCAAACATCAAGGATGTTTTGTGATAATAAGCAGTGATAATTTTGTGAACCTCAGGGACCATTTGTGATAAAACCTAAAATATTTAAAATATTGTTTAATCCACGTGGCGTCCACGTCAGCAATCTAAAGGAAAATTTTGACGGAACCTGGCGGTGGGACCAAATTGATGTGTGAGGTGTAACGTAAGGGACCAATAATGTCAAAAAAAACATAAAGGACCAATGGTGATAATTTGGCAAACCTCATGGATAATTTGTGATAAAAATTCAAAAATATATTATTATTATGGAGCGGCCCTACAAATTACTTATGTAAAAGGAAACAATGGGAGAAAAAAATCACACTCATAAAAATCTTGAGGAAAATCTAAACTTTTCTCCTCAAACTGCCATATGAACCTAACTCCTCAAACTCAGAAAAATCTAAACCCATCTCCTCAAACTCAGATAAAAAAAAATGGCCTATTCATTCCCATTTTCTCTCGATCTAAACCTAGCTCCGCTAACACAAACATGGGGGTAAGGGGCTACATCAGTGTGGATGCCTTACTTCGCTTCCTCACGAGGACCAGTTACTATAAAAGACTCTTTACTCCTTGACAATGATGCTGTTGTTGGAGTTGTAAGGAGTTTGGTGACTCGTAGGGATGTGAGTGTGCTGGGAACGAGGAATGATAATCGAGTGGTGAGTGAAGCCATGACACTGAGCATGCAAAGTGAGATATCTATCGCAAGTGTAGGGCATCACTCATTGTGAAATCTCATGAGGTAGAGGTGCTAAGAGCTCAGTTGGTTGCATAACGAAATTTGGTTGAAGATTGTCAATGTATGATAAGGAGTTTGAAGAGGGAGCAGGCGAAGACGGTGGAGACGAATCGACATTAGCTTGAAATATTGCAGGAAGAGAATCAAAAGCTATCAAAGATGATAGATTTTTACTCTCAAGACACGCAAAAGCATATGGAGGCCTTGGATCGACCGGGTAAACGCAAGCAACGAGATCACGACACAAGTTATGCTCAAGCTAAGGGTGTGATCTTTGGGAGCTCAAGGGATGAGCCCCAAGAAGCTGTGTGTAAAACCTAAGAGAAGAGATCCAGAGGGCCAAACTATAGGCTCCTATTGTGGAATCAGGAAGCCGCCATGATGTTATTTTTTTTAATATTCAAGAAGTACTCCTACTATAGTATCATGTTTTCTCTTTTTTTTTCTTTTTTTTTTAATAAAAAAAATATGAAACAACCTATTTATTAACCTGATGTAGTCTCATGTTTCCTATTTTTAATATTTTCTCTTTTTTTAATTGGAAATTAGGAATGAGTGAATAAGTTATTAACTAGGTAACCAATTTAATAACCTGTTTAAGACTACGCAGACCCTACACTACACATTTATTAAATAGGTCGAGTTTGAATTGAGTATTCTTAACACGTTTATTATCCCGACACAATACGAACCCAACACAACCCAACCCATTACCACGCCTACTCATACATATCTGTGCCCTCATTTAATGTCTTGAACACACACTTTAACTGAATCAGTAAATAAAATAAGTAATGAGATTCGGTATGAAATAGAAAGCCCCATGTATTCTAGCTTATCTCCTCATGGCCACCTTAGAGCCCGCTCTGGGAATGCTCTCAACAAGACCTGTCCATTTCTTCTAATGTCAATAGTCATTAACAATATACATAGACTATTAGGCCTGAGGAGGTAACTCCAACACCTTCTAACATTATTCTCCATTTTTCCACACATACATTATTTTCAAAGATGGTACAGTGTGCGCTATACTTTTCTGGTCCGCCAGTATTCAACAGCTACAGAGTTTTCCAAGGGACCTAGGGATTCAATATTGAACCTCAAAAGGCTTCAGATACGTAGTAGGACAGAGCAGTAGGGGTCCCACACTAGACTCTGACACTAGCATTTAGTTCACTCTGCAATGCAACTTGGACGTTGAAACAGTATATGCACAGACATATGCTGAAGAGAAACTCTGTTACAAGAATTTTTTTCCTATATGTTGACGTCCGTATATGTTAAGATTTAAGAAACTTGTCAGATTCAGTACCTATAAAAAATTTTAGTTAAAGAAAGAGAACACTCGTTTATTTCTGTAGAACCAATGAAGGAAGGATCATCTAATATCTTTCCATCAAACTGAGAGACACTAGTAATCATAAAGTAACACGTATAGGTAACTGATATCAGAACCTTAAGCGAATTCTCAATGTCTGGTCAAAAGAAAAAAGAAAAAGAAATACTCCCTCAACTTTTGATACATCAAATATATCAGTATATTATTCTGATTGTTCTCTTTCTAGTTCTGCACCATTTGCTTTTGCTTGCTTTTGCCCATGTCTCTAGTCATTGCGCACGGACGCTTTAATTTTTATAGCTAAGAATTGTTCTCTTCCTATATACCTAAAGTATGAACTTAAGTCATTAGTTATGTTCATTATTTTTGTATGAATTTGTGGTTCATGTTTATAATCTGGAAACACAAATAATCGGACTCTAAATCTAATTACATGAACGTTACGTGTAGTTCATATGACTTCAAATCTCAAATTTACAATTTCGTGTAGAGTCAAATAGTTCCGACAAGAGAATTGTCGGGGAAGCAAATTAGAAAAGCATTAATGTTGGATTGTGGAAATGATGAGACGATGTAGATGGAGATGGAGCCCTTTCCCTGGAATCCCATGCCCCTCAATACTCATCTCCCCCAAAGTAGCTATAGCTATAAGCCCTATATAGATATCAATACATGGTGATGTATGCCATGTCATATAGTACACTGAAAAGTGAATAAACGTAAAACGCGCAGTCTGAAACAGTGGGAGGGAGGGAGGGAGTGATGGAGATACATTGAGGTCAGTAGTCCGTGCATACCTGCTTTCCAACTTATATCAAGATTTGTTTACCTACTGTTTCTGCACAATGCAAACAATGACGTATACAATACGCTACCAAGCCAAGACTCTCCTCCTTAATTAGGGGAATGGGTACCAAGTACTTGACACACAACATGTACACGAGAGAGAGAGAGAGAGAGAGTGAGAGAGAGAGAGAGAGTGAGAGAGAGAGAGAGCATCAAAATAAAGCCTACAAAAGTGGGTGAGGTAAAGGGACAAGATTTCCTGTTGTGGGGGTCTAAAGACTAAAACAACAGTACCAGTTGCTTAGTCGGTAGGACCAAACACTCACCTAACCATTTCAAAAGGATGACATAACATAATCCCTAACCCTCTCCTTCCCCCCTTTTTTTTTCCTTTACTTTTTTTTTTTCTTTCTTTCTTTCTTTCTCTTTCTTTCTTGCCTCGACTCAACTCAACTTCTGCTTAATACCCCTTTTTTTAAGGGAATTTATAAGGTTTTCTTGGCATTTGATTTGACAATTTGAGATAGCAGCAAGCAAGCGCTATATAACTGTATTTCTTTTCTTTTTTTCGTGGTCCACTTCTTTTTCTAACCCTTTTAATAATCACCTCCAAACCTAAAGCCAGAAGACCATTTGAAATTGAAAAGCTTTTTCTCTGCTCAAAACTTTTCGACTTTCTTCTATTGGCTTCCAACATTGCTTTTACTTGTAGAAGCATCTGATTGTTTTTTAAAGTCCTCTCTCTCTCTCTCTCTCTCTCTCTCTCTCTGTCTCTCTCTCTCCACCACATTTCTCAGAACAAACACACACACACACACACAATTGTGCATTGAATTGCCCATGTTCCCTGCTCTCACTACCTTTTGCTCATCAATACCCTCAAAACCAAAGTAGTACCCCATCTTCACCAAACCCTCTTTAATATCGCTAATATCTGATCTCTCTCCATTCTAGCTAGTCTCATTTCCAGCAAGCTAGCATGGCTTCAAGTAGACGACCTGTAATTCTACTTGTATGCCTCTTCTTGACGTTCATCTTCACTAATCTCGGCAACTGCCATGCGTCAAGAACCGCCCAAGTCTTCAAGCTCAAGCCGAAGTACCAGCATTCAGGCCACTTTTCGGGGTTCTTGCCAAGAAGGATACCTATTCCGGCTTCTGGACCCTCAAGGAAGCACAATGATATCGGCTTAAGAAGTTGGAGATCACCCTGATCAATATTGCCACACCAGTCTCATTTTTGACAAAAGGTGATCACCTGGGATTTTCTTTGTCATCTTGATTAATTTTTTCTTTCTTTAATTTTCTTCACAACAAACATGAAGATTTGGTGAACAATGTACATGGAATTGTCAAAGGGTAATTAATATTTTTGGGCTGTTTTGATATGACAATGTTTTTAATTAGCTTGTTCAGGTTTGGTTTCTGAGATCTCCTATAAATGTATACTAGGAGAAAGACTGTTTGATTTTATCTTCTTCTTCTCTATTTTTTTTTTCTTTGGGGTGTGCTTGAGCAGTAGACAATCGACAGCTTCACAGGAGCTCTAATTACTGATATGATATAATTTTAATGTTATATTCTGTACATTATAATCAAAAGATACATAGTTTCTACATGGAGAAGCTTCATGTCTTTTCAAATATAATTTGCATTTTTTTTTCTTTTTTTCCCACCCTATTTACAATCCCTTTGGTGAAATAATGAAAGTAATTGGTAGGTAATTATGCAGATTTCAATGGTGGAGTAATGGAGTGGAATTGTCACCACCCATTTGTACTATAATTGCAAATTTGATAGAGCAGTTGTATATCCAACAGAATCACGTAATACTAATTATGATGAGATTTTAACTATAATGAAAGGTATGTTGTATGATTAAAGAAGAAACAACTCCCCTATCACAGACGTTATTTAAGCTTTTTTGAGGAAAGAAAGAATTTGAAGGACTAGTCTCACTCACTCAGCATGGCGTTGGCGACAAATAAAGGTGAAATGACCCCTAAAACTAAAGACGACACGACATCATGTCATACCTCTATTTAATTTTTCTTTATCTTCCATATAGGGTAATGCACAGGGTCCTAAGTAAAGCTAGAGGCATCAAACTATGAAACATTGAAAAAGTTTAAAAGTACCTTAGGCATGTTTATCAATCCATGGGAATCAAAATAAGGAGTTTCGATTATGAATTACTCCTTTATTACCTCGAATAGCGGAATGAGAAAGTAAATCGGAGTTCACACAAAATTCGGAATTTAACTTATGATTTTAGAGGAATTTGACTCTTTTTTGAGTAGTATGTGGTATTCAAAATCGGAAATCCATCTTTTGTACTTATTATATCCTCACACAAATTTTAAAATTCCAAATTTGCCATCCATTTGAACCTAATAATTTATCTGTAAACAGTGCATTTTAGTAATCAAACTAGTTTTAATTTCGACTCATGAGAATTTAATAAACAACTTATAAGCAATCAATACAATTCCTACCCCAATTCAACTCCTCATTCTTACCCGATTACAGATTAGTAAACATGTTGAGAAACAATAATTTATAATCATGAGGTAAAAGGATAATAAACTTATAATTTAAATAAAAAATTTAAAACAAAATAAACTTATCATTTAAATAGTAAACGTATCATATTTTTCTCTTTCTCCCATCAATAGCTGCCTCACATGCATGACATCTTCAAATTTCTAGTATTTTTTATTTAATACAAAACGAGATAAAAACATTATACACATTTTTCAGTGGAAATCAATATTCTTTTTCTTTTAATAATGAGAGAAATACCACTGCCCTACAAGGTTCAAAATTAAGTGTTGAATAATATGCAACAAAAGATAAGCTTATAATGTTATTTTTCTTCATGGGTGTATTGGCAGATTGTTCAATAATGTTTTGGAATAATCCATAATCGTCTACTTTGTAACCAGATGCATGCTCATGTATTGATGAACAATTTCGAATTATAACCAATTTAATTCACATATAATGAGGAAATACGAGGAATAGGTATCATCTTTCTACTTATGGTGTGCAATCATTTTAAGGATAAGAAAATGAATTTTCGCAATGGATAGCAAATTATAACAAGTGCAAGAGCAAAAGAGATACTCGAAAAAAAGGAAAAGAAGGCTACTCAATTTTAGCACCATAATACATATGTGGGTGTGTTGATGGATTTAGAGTTGTGTTATAATTTGTGGCTTCATTGGATTCTATTGAAATCTGGAATTCATGAGGGATTTGATGATTTTTTTTGTTTGGCCATGCATGTGTATACATTGATATGTATTATTATGATTTTGATGATGTATGTCTGTATACTGTGATTTGTGGTGTATAAATTCATCATTGTCCTCCTCATTTCAAGTTATGTTATTGGCTCATTGCTTCTTCAGCAATGGAAGATAATTACCATGGATGTGTATAATGTATGAGCTCAGTTGATTGAACTCGTCGACCTACGCTCATACGAGCAGAGGTTCGAAATCCCTAGTTTGTATGAGGAAAATTATATTAAAAATCATAAATCGAATTAGAAGGTGGGTATAAAGCCAAATCACACTCAACACTATCCTTAAAAAAAAGGTGTCCTAAACAAAGATTAGCATGGACCCCGTACTAAAATCTCTGGCTCTATCTATCATCCTGCCTCACATTAAAATAGTAGCTGCAGTTTGTTCCCTGTTTCATGCCAAAAAGTAAACTAAAAAGCCGAAAGCTTCAAAAAATAACTTTTTTTCCCCCCTTGTGACTGAAAAAGTTACTCAGTGACTTTACAGGGCATAACAATAATTAGGCAAACACTAAAAATGTGGGGGCCAAAATTTACTGTCAAAAATGGATATCAGATTAGAACAATCAAGAAATTATGCATCATATAAAAATGTCACTAATTTCTAATCATGAGCCTCCAAACTTAAGACCCTTTACTTTTACCACGTTTGTCGTTTAAAGAAGGTGAATAATGAACCCATTTGATTGCAAATTTAATGTTTAAAATTAGCTTGATCTATTTTGAGCAACTTTAGGAGGTGATGTAATGCCAATAGATAACACTATGCTTTGCACAATTCAAGGGGAGGCCCATGATTTGACACAATAAATAGTGTTATTCCCTTGATATGATCAAGTGAGTTTTTAGTGGCCATTGATGACAACAAAGTAGAGTAGAGTGTGTTGAAGGTCCCACAGCTAATTATAAATGGCTACAATTGCAGTGGATTCTTTTTTGGTTTTAGAAAAATTTTAACGCACTAACGATCATTTAGAAAATAATAAGTGATTAATTTTAAAATTTTCTCTCTAAATAGGAGCTATAAGAGTAATTGTATAATATGTCACATTAAAATGAGTCTATTAATAAAAAGTCCTATATTTTTCAATGTAAGTGCTCTGAATGGGGCTTTATGTTTGGTTTTGGGCTTTAATTGTATTTGGAGTGGGCCTTTGGGCTATGTGCTCTGGATTGGGATGTTTCTTCTGTTTTACTTTTCATTTTTTTTGAGTGAGGATGTTTCTTCTCTTGCTAGACTTTGGTTTGAGTTTAGTAGTTATATAGTGAGGGCATTATATACAGCCTTTAGGTGAGGTTCTATCTCTTAATCATTAGATCAAATTAGTTAGCCATTGAATCAAATTAGTAAGTTTGATTCAACAATTAAGAGACAGAATCTCGCCTAAGAGCCATATATAAGACCCCACTATAGAATGACTCCTCTGCATGTCTTCTTGTTTTCTAGGGTTGTATCTTGCTTAGGCTGTACCATGTTGTTCCCTTTATGGGTTTAATGAAGTGTTTTATTTCGAACAACAAAAATAAGAGTGAAGTGAGTAAAGATTGGATGAAAAAGGGTAATATGGATTGTTTGTAGGTTCAGGGTATAGCTATTGCATCTAGTGAGAATAATTGATATTTTTTTTTCGAAATGCTTTTTGTGAGTAATTATCAATTCACATTGAGGTAAATGAACAATTCAAATTCAAAAATAACTGTTGGGTCCCAAAAGTAAATTGATGAATCCTAATAGAATTTTCCTTTCTCAACTTTACAATCAATGGCGACACCTAATATTGTTTCTAACACGATTCCTCTATCTGTGCTGTTGTGTGAAATCTAAAATTTGGTGATTTCCTTAAAACGGAGGGCTAATGGAGTTCGCATGGTAAGAATTTCATCAGTTGTTCATATTGATGATTGTGCTGTATAAGCCTAATTTTTTTTTTTCATGATAAAGGAGCTGAAATCCTATAAGCCCCATTTTTTTTATGCATCCTCGGTCCCTTGGATAATATTTTGACACCTATCCCTCTAATTTAACTTTGTTGTGAGGCGCCATGCTCAGTTGGTTGAGCTCGTCCACCTCCACTCATGTGGGCAAAGGTTCGAAACCCCTAGGCACCTATTGCTTGTACCAAGAAAGAAAAAAAGAAAGAAAAAAACCTTTGTTCTGAGGCATAAAAAGAAGAAACTCATTTAGGCTTTTGCTTGCATCATCAAAATATTGTCTGATAAGTTATGAGTTAAACAAAAAATAACCAAGAAAAACAAAGCAAGCATGAAAAAAACCAGGCCCTGCTGATTTGGCAAAACTGTTTGTGATTTCCCTTGGATGACGATATTGTAGCAGCAAAGCAAGAAAATTAATCCTTTCTGCAGCAGGGTTTCACACAACATTTCATTCCCTCTAAGAACAAATGGATTGTCTGGTCCTTGATATGCTTCCGAGCTGAACCATATCTTGATCTTGACCATGCAGAATACAATACCTCTGCACTTTCTGTGAAAAACCATTACTGCTAAGGTCAAGAAATCGCAAATTATTTGCCATACCAATGGCAGTTGAAAGCAAATAAACTGGAACTCAGCAGACAAGGATTTTCTTTGGCATATGCTTATGCAGCTGTCATCGACACCAGATGCAGCAGCTTCAACTCTAACTTCATCATCTTCACTATCACCAAGTTCATGCCGAGTTGCTGAACCCTGTTGAGCAGGATTTACTTCCTTGGATACCGATACCGCCAGAGATTGGCATTATCAGCAAGATTGAGCTCCTCAAGAAAACTATTACCAGCTTAAAATATCAAACCAACAATTCACAAGTTCATTTCTAAGGACTAGTATATTGAGTACTAAATTGGCCTAGTGTGTGAACCTGATTCGAAGAACTCCAGCAACTCCAAGCTCACACCTCTGAAGGACCAAAACTTTCAGACAACACACTGAATTTGAAAGCATTGATGATAACACATTGCTACCCTGTGTTCATAGTTTAGGGACTTCAGTCAGGCTAGTATAGCAAAATCCTCAAGTAAAACTAAGTGCAAAGCACAGACTCTTGGTTGGGTAGGATTTCAGCAAGAAACTCTCTCATAACAGAAGGCTCTTTCTCAAGTCAAAATAACAAAAAGACAAAATGGCAACGACAACATTCTATTGAGAGCAGGGAACATTGCATAGTAATCAGGCTTTTTAACAGCCAGTTCAAGTTTATCGTTGAATATTTATATATTCGATCCATAGCCTTTACATTCGGGTTCACTCTTTCATGCAGAATTTACTTGTGGTATTAGAAGGCAAAGGTCACTAGAGGCTTCAAGAACAAGCAAGGGCAGATTTTCACAAGAGGCAAGTATGCATATGTGAACATGTCTGTTCTAAATAGTGGCCTGGCTTGAAATTGAAGTCACAGTTGCTCTCTTGCTTTGTCTTATTGACCCGTCTGTTGTATTTCTGGCTCTTGAAGGCTTTCCAATCCTTGTCCTTATTCCAATAGGAATCAGTACGCCATGAGTACTTCAAAGCAAAGATATGCCTCTCTTATTGGCTATGCTTGCTTACCAAAGATTTCTCTCTTCTTTTGTAATTTTTTTTGGTGCTTTCAGTGTATTTGATATGTGGGTCTGAGAAAGTGCAACGAACATAATGCATAATGGAAGGCTACGAGAGAGGGGAATGGACTAAGAATCTGATGTAGCTTCAATTAAACAACCTCAAGAATATCTAAGAATCTGATGTAGCTTCAATTAAACAACCTCAAGAATATCAGGGCAACACGTCTAAATGTAATTTTGAATTCCATTAACTAGATCAGCTATTGATTGAGACAACTTAAATGCATCTGTATGCAGACTAAATTCACAGGCATTGGAGCTATAAAACAAACCCATCGACTATTTTTATGTTCAACTCCCATACTTATCATATGATTCCCATTTTCAGACACATATCGTCATTGGCAACCTAAACATATTATGTAAAACAATGTCTGGTAGAAGGTGGTATGACCACAAATTATGAAACCAACATTATCTTTTGTTAAGAAAAATCACAATTATTTGCTTTCTACAGCAATATACAGAGTTGCAAGCAAGTCACAAACACAACAGGTAAAAGAATTAGCAAAATACCAAGACAAAAGAACAAACCTCTTGCATAATAGGATTTCCTGAGAGGTTCAGCTCAAGAATGCCACAAATCATAGATGAATCAGTGCTTAGTTTGAGAACATAAATAGATGTCACTCCGCAATAAGATAAGTTTTACAAGATCTTCAGTCCCATTGAACAGTGACTCAGTTAATATTAATGCCCCATCCTGCAAAAGAATAAATAGATTAACAAAATTAAATAATAGCAACTGGAGAAATACGCCGAGTGGCTTTCAAATTCCAAAAGTAAGTTCTAAAAATGATAGTTCACTCACAACTCCAATACCAGTTTCCCCAACCATCAATATTAATAAGGACAAGGTTTTAGCAATGTGGCAAAGGCTATCAACTGCAATCTAGCTTCAAACCGTTCAAATTTAAATTTGAAAATCTACAATAAGCGACTGCAATAGAATATAGTTACACCGGTTTAAATATAATATAGTCACACCCAAAAAAAAGGTTACGTATAAACCTTTTCAGAGAACCAGGCTTGAGAAGTAAACTAGCAATGACACTTCCAGAAATTGGGTTATATCATGTGAAATAAGAATAATTTTTATTTATTTATTGAGAACTCAAATAAAATTCAAAACAACATAAGAACATCTATTCTTGTACAGATTTGTCAGATACAGAATACACCTTAGTTGCCTAACTCCAAGTTGTTTGTGTGTCGACTAAACCTGTAAAGTAACGGTAAGAAAAGAATACCCTCAGATTCTCTTGTAATTACTGCAAAAAGATTCAGTCTATAAGCCCCAAGTTGTTAGTGTGTCAACTAGTTGAAAATGCAGTTTTGTTCTAGTACACAAAATTGTATTTACAGGCTTCTTTTGCTCTACCATCCCCAACAAACCACCAGCTACAGTGATATATACAACTATCTTCAAGTTCTCAATCCTGTTGTGGGCGCCCTTCTCCCCGGGGCATTTTCTTTGACATCGAATCTTCAACATCCTTCAGCTGGTAATAATGAGGAGCTATTTCCACTAACCACTCCGGCTTTAATTCTGTTACCTGTCTCATATATTCCTTGGTTGTAAGTACCAATTCATGGTATATAACCCATCTCGGAAGCACCTGTGACAGCCCTGAGCTGGGATGTATATGAACAGTCTGTGGATGTTTGACTGTTCTATAAGATCCATTCTTTTGAAGCTTTGCGGAATGAGGGAAGAAGCCAGATGTAATGGCCTTCTTTATGGTCTCGTAATCACTGAGATTTGAGACCAGCTCAATCTCAACCCTCTCCAAGAGTCCCTCAAGCTGGTCTCTAATATCTCTAGCACGCTTCATGCTCCTCACCTGTATATAGTTTTCATAACACCACTGGGTTGAGAAGTTGGTCTCTTTCCATGAGTTATAGACCTTGAGCAATGCAATGTGATCTCCCACATTCCCGGTGTGAAAATTCAAACGAGCATTGTCAGCATGGACTTGTTTGTCCTTGGGACGGTAAAAGATGGAATTACCAATGGAAAGCATGGCAGCAATGGAAATGACTTCATCTGAACACTTGTACTGATCAGAAGCAACTATCATCTTAGATAGCATGGGATCAAGAGGAAACTCCGCCATCCTTCTACCCACTTTAGTCAACTCACCCACTTTATTTAATGCACTTAGTGCAAATAACAGTTCCAGGGCTTTCAGTAACGCTTCAGATGGCGGAGGGTCCATAAAATCAAAATGCAATAAGTCATGAATACCAAGGCTCTTCAGCGTAAGCACAACATTTGCAAGATTAGTTCTTTGTACTTCTGGTACTGTGTTATCATCTAAATCATTGTAATAATTGTAGGCAGTATATAACCGGAAGCACTTTCCAGGACCCGTTCGACCAGATCGACCTGCCCTCTGCATTGCTGATGCCTTTGAGATGGGAGTAACTAGCAATGACTCCATTCCAGTCCTTGGGTTATACGACTTCATCTTGCAAAACCCTGGGTCAATAACATATTTGATCCCATCAATGGTCAACGAAGTTTCAGCTATATTTGTGGCAAGGACAACCTTCCTTGCCCCATCAGGTGTGGCTTCAAAAATTTTTGCTTGCAGCTCAGTAGGTAGGTTTGCATATATGGGGCAAATAATCAGCTCAGCAATTTTTGTCCCTAGGCCCCTTGTTCTGTGCTTCAATATTTCTTCTGCTGTTTCAATCTCTTCCTGACCAGTGAGGAATACCAATATATCTCCAGGTGGTTGCGTCACATGGATTTGAAGTGCAGTGACAATTGCTGCATCTAAGTAATCGGCTTCTGGTGCTTTCGTGTAATGGATATCAACAGCATACCGCCTCCCTGGAATTTTGAAAATTGGAGCAGAATCAAAATAATCACTGAACTTCTCAGCATCAAGCGTTGCACTTGAGATAAGCAGTTTGAGATCTGGTCTAAATCGAGCAATATCCTTCACTAGTCCAAATAGAATATCAGTTGAGAGTGTTCGTTCATGGGCCTCGTCCACCATCACCACACTGTAACTCGCCAGATCTGGTTCACCAAGGAATTCTCGCAACAACATTCCATCTGTCATATATTTCAAAACAGTCTTTTCGGATGTGCAATCCTCAAAACGAATAGAATAACCAACCTCGTGCCCAAGTTTGACCCCCATTTCTTGAGAAACCCTTGCAGCAACACTCATAGCAGCAACTCGCCGTGGCTGTGTGCACCCAATCTTTCCACGCTTTGTGTATCCAGCCTCATGAAGATATTGGGGTATCTGCGTAGTTTTTCCAGAACCAGTTTCCCCAACAATAACCAGAACTTGATGATTTTCAACAGCTTCAAGCAATTTATCACGGTAGGTGTAGATGGGTAGTGTTTTTCTGTCATCCTGGAGCTTCTCTAAGCCCGATTTCGCCTTCGACCCAAGTAACTCAGAGGGTTGCCTGTCATCATCAAACTCATCACCATCCATCACTGATGCCTTGATAAAATCAATCTGATCCTCAAATACAAATTGATACTCATCAGATTTTTGTTTTTTGTTTTTTGAACCAAATTTCAGCGTTGCTTTTCCAATTTGGTGATCCTCCCAAGCTTCCTGTTCTGCAAATGGGTTCATTTTATCCCCAGCACTGAGGTCCCTGTATCGTTGCACAGCCACAGAAAATCTCTTTTCCTGATTAACACCACCCTCCTCATCATACGCATCTGGCATCCTGTACTCAGTGATATCCTCAACCTCATCTGACCTCTTCTTCACCAGTTCGTATATTTGTTTCTTGTAGCTTAGTTCACTATATTCTGCTTCAGTGAGCTTCACGCCATCAAATAAGTATTGCTCATCCTCTATATCGTCTCTGATTTCCTCCAATTTCTTTTGCTCCCTCTTTTTGAGATATTCTTGTCTTGAAACTTTTCTTAAATCTTCGAGGTCATTCCGCTCCAATGCATTGCTTCTCCGAATATTCTCCTCTTCTTCCTTTCGTGTTAATTTTCTGTCCGTTAACTTTCGTGTAGCTGCTGTATCCCGTTCCCTTATATTCTGCTCCAATTGCTCCCTCTCTCTTTGATCACGCAATCTTTCCTCTTCTGACTCTGAACCATCATCGTCATCTGGGGAACAAGTTCGTCTTTTAACTCGTCTCACTTGTCCCTCTTGTGCAATCACCTCATCATCTTCATCTTCTTGACTCAAGACCTTCTTCCTGAATCGTTTCTTATGGGAATCAGCTTTCCTGGACTTGGAAATAACCTGGGCAGAAGATGTATCGCCATCATTGTCATCTTCGTCATCTGCATCCAAGAGAGAATATGTCTTCTGCTTCTTCACCAACATGGCAGCTTCCCTCTCTTGTTTCTGATATAGATTCAAACCAGATTCTTTACGGGGCACTCTTGCGAAGATGTCTTCAGCAAATGCACTTGTTTCGGCCGAAGATGACAACCCAAATTCTAATTCTACAAGCTTGCCCACAACATCAGCCGGTGATTTTGCCTGTTTGGTCAATCCAATAATGTACTGAACAACAGTAGGCTGAGAATATCCGAGCAACGTCATCAACTTATCGGATACCCATGTATTCAGATTGCTCTCGCTCCCCATTTTTTCTTTTGTTTGGCTGAGAGAGAAAGAAAATGATTGGTCTTCCGAAAGAAAGGCTCTGTGTGAGCTTCGAGCTTCGTGTGGACTGCGCGGCTACTTCCGAGACCACTGTAAACGGCCGGAGTTGACAGTTCGCCGTGCGTTCAATACACGGGGACGACACGGGAAAGAGAGAAAGGAAAGTTTGAGAGATTGGGCAGGAGGCGAGGAGAGAGAGAAATATATAGGACCGGCTTTCCTTACTTTTTACGTTCCGTGAAAGAAGAGGATTTGAGACAATCTAATATGAAAAAGGAGTCCAACTCCAAAACATCAATACAATAAGATGAGCCAAACATACCTAATTTTATGAAAAGTTGTTCAATGCATCAGCAACCCATTGAAGAGCATCCCAGCAATCTTCATAAGCAATTGGAAGTGGGTTCTCTGGGGCAACTTGGTGGTCGAAACAGGCAGATTTACATAAACCAACTTGGGCTGCTCAAAGTGTTAGGGTTAGGATGAAACCGACGCGCTTTCCAAACAGGCGTAAGAAAATAACATAAAGACAAAACATTCGAAAATAGGCGAGAAAATAGATGTGTAAAAAAACAACGAAGAGCACTTTCCGAACAGAGAGCGTATTTGTGCAATCTTTTGCCTCCTCTGATTAGGAAATTGGATTTCTCCTATCCTTATCCGGTCTCTCATCCCCACATAATATAAAATGTTGAGCCGTGTTGACCCAGGATTTCAGTTTCCCACCCAATTTCTCTTATTCTCTCCTCAAACTCTAACCCCAACCTCCCCAACCCTCAAACCCCACTTCCTTGTCTTGCCACCGGGGTGCTGTCCGCCGTACACCACCCTCGTCTTTAAAAAATATCAGAACCCATGGATGTGGATGATGCAGTTCCAAGTAGAAGTGTCAATCGGACAGGGCCGGCTCCAGCACGGCACGATAGCCCGCTTAAATAAAACTCCGCACGACACGGTCGTAATTTTAATTAAGTTCAATAGGTCGGCCGGTCTGTAGTCCATTACGGACCGATCTTAAAGTTCATTTATTAAATTAAATTTATTTTAAAGAAAAATCTATATATATAAAGCAAAAGTTAGAGAATGGTGAAACATTCAAAATACCAGAAAATGCCCTTCATTAATGCAAACATTAAGAATTAAAATTATTAATTAAATGAGGATAATATGGTAAATTCATAATTTTTCATATTAAAAAAATTAAAATTAAAAGAAATTTCAGATAATGGATCCTATTTTTATAGAACACAACTATCCATTATCTTTTTTAATTCTAAAATAAATTTAAATTTTTTTAAAAAAAGCCTCTTGCAGGTGCAGAAGCGCGTGCAGAAAAGCTTATAATTTATAATATTATTACATTTATATTTTAAATTCAAATTAATTTTTTTCTCTAATAATATATATTAAAATTTAAAATTATATATATGTATATAAAATAGTGATTTTGTTTTCAATTGATTTTATGTTTTTGCTAGGTAAGAGTTGTATATAAATAAGCAGAGTGAGAACGAGCGGAATAAATTATTTTACTATTTCCAAGCGCGTCATAGTATTATTAGCTTGAATAGCAAAATAATGTTATTCCTGAAAATTTTTATCCAATTGGAGATCTTGGCCTTTTATTTGAAGACATTTCTGTGTATCATTTGGCTGTCTTGATGATGGACTGCACAACAATTGAATGTACTCGTATCGTATGTCCAAGCACAACCCAACATTTTCTTTCCAATAATTTACACAAAACTACATTTACTTCTATAAGTTTTTCTCCCCCAATTGGCCTTCCAGACAAAGACTTGGCAGTTAAAATCTGTGAAATCACTATTTGAGAAAATCATTGTAGTTACGCCGGCTGATTTCCATACGATTTACTAACGAGAATCGGAAATCCAGTTTTACAAATAGACAGTTTAATGAGTATTACAACTTACAACTATACATACATTTTTACTTCATTTAAACTTGAAACTAGGAGATATTTCATCAGCAGGTTTCCAATTCCAAAATCCATCGTCTCTTCAACCTCCATAAATACCAACTTCCAAATTTAATTTGCACTTAAAAACTATTTAGCACACTCTTAACTTCCACAGGCCATGCAATCTTCCCGGTTTGTCAGAGAGCACACCATCTGTGCCTTTTGTGTACTAACATCATCTACCACCTCTGGCTTTTCCTGTATTCCCAAGCAAGAGTTATTAATACATATTCTTATTTTTCAGTTCTAAGACATATAGTTGATAGTTTACGATATTGAAAATTACTTGGAGAATGGGGGTATCAACAGTAAACTTTATCGCATCGGCTGCTGCACGAGATCGTAGATAATACATGCCTGTTTTGAGACCCTGATATAGTTCATAGAAAAGAAAGAAATTAGAATGCGCTAAGAAAATAATTTATAATTTCACATAATACACAATGAAAAAGCCTGCACCAGATCCATTTTCAACATAGCCAAAAATCAGCATTTATTTATATGCAAAGTAATCGTTGCAACCAATTCAATGTCACCAAGAAGGGCCACCTCTAATATGTACAATGAACAAAACAGCTCCAGACAAAATTGTCTCTATACATTCAGTCAAAAAAATAACTAGACACCCTTCAACACATGACATAGCAGATCATCGGCCAAAATGAGACACATTCTTGTACGCACCATCAAATACAAAAAAACATTTTGAAAGTCCAACCATAAAAGAAACACATATGCCTAATGATGCACTGCCACATCACTATATAAAAGGCAGAACAAATACATCAGAACTTCGGAAATTTACTATAAAGCTAGAATCAATTTGTGCATCTAAATCCCAAAGTACTATGGTACCATGAAAGGGAAAAGTAGTGCTTACCTTTGACCAAGCATAGAAGTGCAACGAAGTCAGCTTCCCGAAGTTGGGTTGGTCCATATGTATATTAAGACTTTGACTCTGGTCTATGTAAGATCCCCTATCAACAGCCATATCAACCAAAGTCCTTTGCTTGATCTCCCAAACAGTCCTGATTCCAGCAAAATGTCTAAGCATATTGTAGAAAAACAAACAAGCTAATTCACGAAGGAATTTAGGAAATGACAAGTCCATACCTGTAAATGACCTTCAGGTCATCTGGGATTTCTGGGATTTTCTGAACAGAGCCATCCTCATAGATTATATTATTCTTAATTGCAGGAGACCAAAGACCCATCTCAGTCAAGTCATGAAGAAGATGTTTATTCACCACAACAAACTCACCACTGAGAGAAAGGGACGAAACAGAAGCCATATACAATAAAAATGAAGTAATTTAAAAAAAGATTTTAAAAAAAAAAAAAAGAACAGAATGAGATGGCAAAGCAAACCTCAAAACCCTTCGACTGTAAATATTGGAAGTATAAGGCTCAAAACACTCATTGTTCCCCAAAATTTGGCTAGTTGAAGCAGTAGGCATTGGGGCAACAAGAAGTGAATTTCTTACTCCATTCTTTGATATCATTTCCCGAAGAGCAGCCCAAGCCCATCGATCTGAAGGGGTTACATCCCACATGTCTGGCTGAATAATTCCCTGAACAATAAATGGGCAATTACAATCTAATATCTAGTATAATGTATAACAAACAGATATGCAAAGAACACAAAAGTTAATTGAAATTAATGAAAAGGCAAGTTCTCCACAAACTGCCTTAAAACCTTAACCATCTACACTCAACCAGAGAATGTTTAAGCATGCACAACAAGAGAGCAATAAAATAGGAATGTGCGAATAGAAAACCTGCAAGAGACAAAAGCTCCTTTTAGATTAGTACCTTGCTCACAGGACTTCCATTATATGTTTCATAAGGGCCTTCTTTTGCAGCTAACTCAGAAGACGCTTTCAAAGCATGGTAATATATGGTCTCAAATATGTCTTTATTCAGTTGCTGAGCCTACAGTTCAAAGTAAATTCAACTATGAAACCTAAATTATTGAAGATTTAAATTAAGCAACAAAATAGAAAACAGGACTTACCTCAGGTGAATCAAAGGGCATGCCAAGCAAGATGAAGGTATCAGCAAGACCTTGAACTCCAATCCCAATTGGTCTATGTCGTAAATTTGATGTCTTTGCACTCTCAACAGGATAGTAATTAACATCAATTATCTTGTTCAGGTTTGCCGTGACAATTGCAGTGACCTAATAAACAAAACAAGAGAAACATAATAAGGACAATATTTTATTAGACTGACAGTTTCAAGAATTAAAGAAAAATTCCCCTAGAGATTGAGTTTTGAGGAAAAAAAAATTTCAAGGAAAACAAATAAGAAAACCACTTTGATTGGAATTGTCAATAAGAACTCATATCAAACCTCCGCTAGTTTGTCAAAGTCAAAATATCGATTCCTGGAACCTCTGCTACCAACAAGTTTAGATGGATGTGACTCCACAGGGACACCCTGCAACATCAAAATGTATATGATACCACATCATGAGATCAAAGAGCTAAAACTAACAATCAACAATTGTGAGTTTAAGCACAACAATAGGGCCTCACCTTCTCCCTAACATATCGCGGTAGAGCAATTGATGCTAGGTTGCATACAGCAGTCTCTGTTGGACTTGTATACTCAATTATCTCAGTACACAAATTTGAGGATTTTATGGTTCCCAGATTTTGCTGATTACTCTTCCTATTGCAAGTATCCTGAAAAGAAAACAATTACACAAAGAAGATCAAAACATTACAGAAACAAAAGCACATGGATTTAAGGCTGAGAATCAGATTTTAATAAATAAATCACCTTAAAGAGCATATAGGGAGTTCCGGTTTCTATCTGGGATTTCAAAATTTCAAACCACAGTTGCTGTGCCTGGACAACCTTTTTGGCCTTGCCCTGTGCAGAAGTATCATGAGTAAATAAATCCCAGTGGTAAGAGGCAGATCCAGGAATCACAAATTTTTTTATACAAAAAATATGCATAAAAAGATGTGTAAAATCAACACTAATTTACTATTTGCAAATCGGACTTATCTTTCCCTACTAGAGCATATAAAAAAAGAACATGCTTTAAAATAGACACATAATTAATTTATGTAATAATTGTTTGTGCAGCTAGTTAAGATTATCATGCCTTGCTTCTAAAACATAATCAAAGGTTTATGATCCAGTGTTAGACATACATTTCAAGAAATTAATAAGAATATCAAAATCACGGCACAACCACTCATGTCGAACACAAGATTAAAGTTCAAAACAAGAACCAATGAAATAAAGCATCTTCGTCATGATCCCATTCAACAGAAACCAACACTTCAGCACTGCTGAAAAATAAAAGCTTTTCAAATTGTTTTTTCTTTTTCTTTTACAGGAAACATCATTGAGAAAGAAATAGTACCCAAAAATAAATGGACACTGGAGCAAAGAAAAGAACTAAAAAACCCTACTAAAATATCAACCTACATCTATAATAAACTTAAATACATCATAACACCAGCAAAGTGATTTGGGTGGGTAGAATTACCGTTGGGGAATTGGGTTGCTTTGGGGAAAGTATGCTTTGAATTAGATTTTCGGGGTTATCAGGCCACAGCTGGCCCTCTAATCCCTTTTCTTTTCTTTCAAATTTGGGGGTTCTCGGGCCACAGCTGGCCCTCTAATAAAGTTATGTCGTTTTGCCCAGAAAACTTGAAAAATAAGACACATGCAGGGTGCTGCTGTTGCGCAAGCTGCTACCCAGCCTTATTTGGGGCAATAAACCAAATAGATGGTGGGCATACTTGCCCAGCCATCCACCACATGCAGTGGTCAATATGTTTTGCTCCAGGTGGTGGTTCCGGAGTTGGTGGGGGGTTTTCACCTGGCCACCCTTGCTAGGATGAAAAGAGCACATATAAAGTTAACCAATGTCTTGCCAAAGGAAATTTTGGTATACCTCTCTTTCATATCGGGTGTAAAGCTCTTCAAATTTTTCACCCCAGCAATCTGCCAAACCTGGAGACTCATTAGGACAAAACAATGACCAATTGCCATCATTTTGAACTCTTTCCATGAAGAGATCAGGCACCCAAAGTGCATAAAAAAGATCACGAGCTCGATGCTCTTCCTGTGAGATAATAAATTAGACATGATCAATATTAACTAACATAATTAAACAAACATAACTACTACGCACAATAGAAGAGCAATTCTGGATATACATACCTTCCCATGATTTTTTCTTAGATCCAAAAATTCAAATACATCAGCATGCCAGGGCTCCAAGTACACAGCAAAAGCACCTAGAAGTATCAGATAGAGTGTTCAATTTTAAGGCTCACTTCAAACATATAATATAAAACCCCCATATAATGATGACCATACCTTTCCTTTTGCCTCCCCCTTGATCAACATAACGAGCTGTATCATTAAAAACTCGCAACATTGGAACAATGCCATTGGATGTCCCATTTGTTCCACGAATATAGCTGCCTGTGGCACGAATGTTGTGAACAGAGACACCAATTCCTCCAGCCGATTTGCTGATAACAGCACATTCCTTCAAAGTATCATAAATGCCTTCAATGCTATCATCTTTCATGCAAACGAGGAAGCAGCTACTCAACTGCCAAATCAAATCAGAAAGAATCAAGTAAGTAAACTTGAACAACAAAACAACTTTGTCTCAAAATAATAAAAATAATAAATAAATTGGTTAAAAAATTCAATAAGAAAAAACACTAAACATACTTGAGGCTTTGGTGTTCCAGAATTGAAAAGGGTGGGAGAAGCATGAGTGAACCACCGCTGAGACATCAGATGATATGTTCTGATAACCGAATCAATATCATCCTTGTGAATTCCAACAGAAACCCTCATTAGCATGTGCTGAGGCCTTTCTACAACTTTGCCTTGAACCTTTAAGAGGTAAGACCTCTCAAGCGTCTTGAAGCCAAAGTAATCATAGTCAAAGTCCCGATCATAAATGATCTCACTATCCAGACAAGCCGCATTCTGAAACCAAAAACAAATAAAAACTGTTTCAGATTTCTAGACCATTTGTTGACTAACAAACACAATTTTCTAAAGAGATTTACCTTCATAATGATTTCATAAACATCATCAGCTATCAGAGGGGCTTTCAGCCCAGATCTCTCACTGACATGGTTGTACATCATTTTGATCCTGCACAGAACACCTACTTCCATCAACATGAAAACCAAAAGGAAATAAACGATGAAAAATAGTAATGAATCTTGATTAAACTCACGTCTCTGAAAAGGATTTCTTAGTGTTCTTGTGTAGATTTGAGACAACAATTCTTGCAGCCAACTGCATGAAATTTCAAACAAATGTATATTAACTCCACAGATCTCACAATTCTTGATGTCAACTATGAACAAAATACAGATGGTCAGGCACCAAACAGAGATCGCATCAATCATTTAATGATTCACAAAAGAAAAACCAAAACAATAGAAAAATAAACTGTAGCAATTAGAGAAATAATAGAAAATTGAACTACAAAATACCGATCTTAAATTTTTTTTTTTTAAAGCAAACAAATCCAGACACACGCAGAGACAAACACAAAAATGAAGCAAAATACCAGATCAGTAGTCTAAAGGAAGGCAAGAGAGAAAAAGGTGAAGGAAAGAGACTCACGCAGGCATAGTCAGGGTGATTGGCGGTCATGGCGGCAGCAGTCTCCGCGGCCAATTCATCGAGCTGGCTGGTGGTGACGCCCTTGTATACCCCAGCGCAAACCTTCTGGGCCACCAGCACAGGGTCGCAGTGGTCGCTGCTAAGCCCATAGCTCAGCTTCTTCAAGCGCGCCGTTATCTTGTCAAAATGCACCGCCTCCTGCCGCCCATCCCTCTTCACCACATACATCCTCTCTCTCTATCTCTGTCTCTGAACGATTTCGTCGAACAGGTCTTGTGCAAGAGAAAGTGAACAAGGAGGAGACTCTGGGATGAGAGGCTTATAAAGAGGGCGGGTTGGGAGTTAGGGTTTTCTTTGTTTTTTGAGGTTTCCCTCCAAATGGAAATTTTTAGTGGATGGGCTTTTCAATTTTCCCGCTAAAATGAAGATTTGATAATGGTCGGGTTGGGGAAGAATGTTGACTGTTGAGTTTACTGGAGCGTTGTGACTTTGTGGCTGTGTGAAGTGGTAAACTCGGATTGGTGTTGGGTTTCGGGTTTTGTTGCTCCTTAGGTGGAAGGTGGGCCCACGTCCATCATAAATTGATTTGAATGAGAGACAAGATAGAGCGGGTGTGTCTTTTGGCGCTATTCCGCGGTTTCGTCTTGGCTGCGTTGGGGTCATCTCAACCGTTGGATCACTTGATAACATGTTGAATTTGAATTGGCGATGGACGTCCCAAACTGTGTGAACATATAGGTTTGAGCATTTTTATTCAATCACATTTGAGTTCTGGATAAGATTTGGGGTAAAACTTTGCTTCCTGAATTCAAATATGAGACGTGTGAGAGTATTTTTACTTACTACTTTAACACAAATACAAAGTGTATTTTTATCATTTTTTAGTGACACATATCTATTAATTTAACTATAATTAATTTTATTTTTTTAATAATATTATTATAAAAGAAAAACAATATTTTAATAAAATATTTCTTGATTTACCCTTCTCTTAACTCAGCAAACTTTCTCATTTTCTTGATTAATTATCAAGGAAGCAAATAACAACGCAATAATTGACAACAACGGGATCATTACTCAAAAAAGAATTGGGTTCATACATGACACTCTTGAATACTTTGAAAAAAAAAAGCTCATGAACACCATACTCCTCCTTCGTAACCCACATGTTGACACCATGAGTAGCATACTAGCAGTCATGTGATCAAAATTAAATAGGAGGCTTTCAATTGAATTGAATCTAACTAAACCAAATACTTTGATTACTTAACCAAAACAAAAAAATGAAAAGCCAAAATGAAAAACTCTTGGTAACCTACGCATGGGTAGTGGTAAAAAATTGTTCTCTCTCGAAGTATAAATAATATTTAAACTCATAAAATATAGTATTTTTCCAGCATTTGTTTTTTTGTTTTTGTTTTTTTCCTTTCACTACATCAACCGTGGCAACAGCTTCTACACAAGTTATAAGTTATCAAAATCAAATCACTTACAATATTATAATTTGGCTATAACATATTTGAATAACACCATATAACATAGTTTCAACGACAAATTATGATAATATTGCATTAGGTCCAAAATGCTTTTTTTATTATTTATAAATAAAATATTTTAGAGAAAATTATAGAAAGCTTAGTTATGTCATGCATTATGTCATGGCATTGGACACACAAAAAAGAACAATTTCATGTCGTTCCTTCTTACTACCCTTTCCTACCAATAATGCAAAAAATTGATCTAAGATATTGATGGATTTGAAAATCTCAGTTGATGAGGTAGTCCTTGAGGTCTTGATTGACTCTTTTACTATAGGTTAATCAAACAATTAAAAATATGCTAATGAAACTTAAAACCAACAAACATATAGACAACTCTGTGTAGCGAATTCAATAAATTAAGATAACAAACCTGTGGATATATAAATGAGTAATTGGACAACATTGGATGCATAGCTTGGTATCGAAGTGGGTGATTTGGAATCCCTTGAACACTATAAATAATAATTAGATTGACATAATGCAAAGTATAAAGCAAATATTGAACAAAAATAAGTTGATTAACTACTAACCTTTGTTTTTTAGATGAACCTTTCTGTTTAGATGGCTTTAGATTCCAAAGACTCTTAATTCTATTTTACTCGACCTTTCGACTTTTGAATCTTTGGGTCTCACTATTTAAGATTATCCTCATCTTTATTGACATGCTTATCAAGATTTTCATCGTGTTCGTGTCCAAAGCATGGATGTTTTTCACATTTTGCTTCCAACTTTAACAATTTGAGACTTCAAAATAATGCGGTTGTTCTTTGCACCCTATGCTATGATTTGTATTATATGAGATAGCCAGCTAGCTAAACTGAACCATGGAGATGAATCTAGAGTACTCATAGGTGTTTCCCCATTTGAATCAAAGTCAACATCACAATTATTAACACCCAATGACCCCTACACATAATGATCCATATAGGTTAAATATACTACCCAAAAAAAATTGATTCCCAAGTAAAATTAAAGGGACTAACCCTGGATTATAAGGCACCAAGTAAAATTGATCCTCATCTGTGTTTTTCAGGCAGTCGGAGAGATATTTTTAACGGTAAGATAACATTCCAGATTGAGAGCTAACTTGTCCAGGGTCCACGAGGCCAACAAGGTTTACCATATTTGCCATTTTTAAATAGTCAAATAGGTACCTAAATATATGAAGTTCAAGTAAATGAGATTTTAATTTAAAAGAAAGGAAATGTAAAAAATAAAAATAAAAATAAATGGATTTCTGGAATTACCTCATGTATAGTGCAATCACTGTGGATCCAATCTCAACCATGGAAGCAAACTATAAAATATCTTCACACAAGAGGAAGGTATCATGCTCAGTGCCAAACACTTCCTCTGGAATGTGAATTCAAATGGTCTCATTAGCAGGCTTCAACTTGGTCTCAACAAATTGACATGGGGCTAACAGAGGAGGTGGCATGTCAAGCTTTGAGAGATCCTATTACAAGAAATAAATAAATAAATACAAGTTAGTTTGTACATCAAGTAAAATAATCGACTCTAACAAACCAACAAAACCGACGTGGTATATAATATCCACGATGGTTTCTAGAACATACTAACGGGGTAAAGGTAATAAAGGACGATAAATACATAACCGTCATGGTGTAAATGTTCTAACGTCGCTACACAATATAAAGGTCGTCTAGTTAAAAATAGACGACGGTTTGTAAAAAAAAAAATCGACGTCGTAAAATACTGAGACGACAGTTGAAAGCAACGTCTATTTAAAATTTAAAAAAAAAATCAAATGTCAAAGATTTTACCGTTTCATCTTGCCGTTTTTCAGTAGCA
Organism: Prunus persica; assembly: GCF_000346465.2. Classification (NCBI taxonomy): domain Eukaryota; kingdom Viridiplantae; phylum Streptophyta; class Magnoliopsida; order Rosales; family Rosaceae; genus Prunus; species Prunus persica. Next base: position 14,685,084 of record NC_034014.1, read on the forward strand.
TCAGCATCATTCGTGGGATCACTACTACAAAAAAGCAAAAAGACGACGGTAAATCACCGTCGTGTATTGGGTTTTTCAATGGTCGTGGAATCCACCGTCATCTTTTCCCTCATAAACCACGACGCTAAATAACCGTCGTTGTTAAAATATACAACGTCATCAACAAATACAAAATGACGTCTTTGTACGGCAAAAAGATCTAAAAAAAGCAATCGATGATGATAATAGACGACCAACTCTCTAAAAAAACCGTCGTTAAAAAGGAAAAATATGACACAGAACAAGGCCGCAAGATAGACATACAACGACGAAAATACAAATACGACGACGTTAAATATAATTTTCACGACAATAAAAAATATGACGTCTTTAAATACATTAGAAGACGACGTTATTGATACCTACTACGTCGCATATATAAAAACAACCGTCGTAAAATTAATTTTCCACTTCGATTTTTCGATAAAAGATGACGTGGAAATAGTTGTCAGTGTCATTATTTACGACGTATATGTTAATAGAGTAGACGTTGAAACACTAAACAACGTCGGTAACAAATATATGAGAGTCGTATTACAAAATTTATACGTCCTATTTTCAGAAACAAACAACGACGATAAATATTAGACGTTGTTAAATAAAACAACGTCGGAAAAAAATAAAAACAGACGTGTTTAGTCTGCTAAAGTTCTAGAAAAAAGTCGAGGATGAGAATAGACGACCAACTCAAAAAAATCACCGTCGTTAAAAAGGAAAAATATGACACATATTAAAAGAACAAGGCCGCAAGATATACATACAACGACGACAACTAAAATACTACGCCGTTAAATATAATTTACCCGACAAGAAAAAATATGACGTCTTTAAATACATGAGAAGACGACGTTATTGAAATCTACTACGTCTCTTATTTACAAAAAACCGTCGTGAAATAAATTTTCCACTTCGATTTTTCTAAAAAGGATGACGTGGAAATAGTTGTCAGTGTCATTATTTACGACGTATACATTTATATAGTCGACGTTGTATTTATATGTATTCATTACTCACGACGCACTTAATAATATAGACGACGTTGAACTTCTAAACAACGTCGGTTCCAAATAAATGAGAGCCGTATTACAGAACATATAGACGGCGTAGATTATGATGAGAGCCGTATTACAAATAACGTCGTTTAATTGTTATTAAACGGCGGTTATAATGAACTTCCGTTGGAATTCATTTCGTTCCTCTTCGTTTATAAAAGAACTTACGACGTGGAAAATGTATGATGACGTCGTATTTTTTAACGTTCAGATTATATATCTCGTTTTTTAGACGTCGGTATTATGGGATTGGAGTCGTGTTATTCTGAATTACATGGCGGTTCTTAATCCTTCACCGACGTGATATCCTGAATAATTGCTTCACAATAGCGTCGTGGTTCTTCATTGTTACGTTGCTTTAAGACGTCGGTAAATATGCTGAATAACTGATTCACAATAACGTCGTGTTTTATTTGAACGTAGAAAGTGAAGAAATCGCATTACAATATATTACAAAATTAATGTCATACACTGCCAATTACATAAGCATCATTCAATCCATATATCTTCACACCCATCTCGAATATTTTGACCGCCTAACTCACCTACCAGTTCATCAAATGTGTCAACATTTGGCATCCCTCTAGTAAATGGCTCACACTCAATTATCACATCACCTAAGACTTCATCACCAATAACATCATTATATTCTCTATTAGGCATTGATAACACTACCGACCAACCACGATGCATCGGGTCGTCAACAAAAAATATTTGTTTGACTTGAGAAGCCAAAACAAATTGGTCATTCCTATGTCCAATTTTACTCAAATCTACAAGGGTAAATCCAAGTTCGTCGACTACAAGACCAGAACTATCTATCCAATCACACCTAAAGACTGGGATTGTAAACTTTTGGTAGTCAAGGTCCCAAATTTCTTGAATGACACCATAGAAACCCATATTTGAGAGAATTGGGTTTTTATCCTTGGCACTAGCAACTTGCATGGTATGTGCAAGTAAATAAACTCCACTATTTTGAGTTGTCCGCACATCATCTTGTGCCTTGATATTGAATTTAATACCTTTAATAAGATAGCTCCTATATAATGGCACTGACATGTTTGGACCAGCTGCTAGCCACCTTAAATTTTCTGATACGCCATGATTGTCTTCCTCAAGTTCACTTTGAACCTGCAAATTAATCATATCTTAATTCAATCTAACATATAAATAAGAAGAAAATTAAAAGAGAAATATGTTATTCAACAATATATACCTTGAAGCGTAGCCATTGAATGAAAGTGCTATTGTGCTTATCCTGCAGCCACTTTGTTCTCTTTCTAAATTTTGGATAAGCAGTCTTGATGTGAATCATATGTTGCCTACATGACACGAAAAATTCAAGCATTACGGTCCTAAATATAGAAGATAAACATAAGAAATAATTTAAAATGGAAACTTAAAGAATAAAGCTCATACGTACTCGATATAAGGTAGGACTTCCTCCGTATTCTCCAAGACATATAGATGTGCTTGATTCAACAGGTCCTGATCAACTACGCTCACTGTGCAACCTGATAATGGCTTTGAAAGTCCCATCTTTTGGCTTGAAGGCACTCCAACTGTACTAACATCAGATAAATGCTGAGTACAACACTCTACCGCTTCTTCAGCTATATACCGCTCAGCAATGCAACCTTCGGGACGAGTACGATTCTGAACATACCCCTTCAGCACTTTCATATATCTTTCAAACGGATACATCCACCTAAAATATACTGGCCCACATAGACGAACTTCTCTGACAAGATGTACTACTAGATGAACCATGATATCAAAGAATGAAGGGGGAAAGTACTTCTCAAGCAAACACAGAGTAACTACTACATCTTCTTCCAACTTATCTAGCTTGGAAACATCAACAGTCTTTGCACATATAGCATTGAAGAAGAAGCACAAACGAGTTATTGCATACCTTGCAGGCTTCTCCAAAACAGAACGAATTGCCACAGGGAGCAATTGTTGCATTAAGGTATGACAATCATGTGATTTAAGGCCAAGAAGTCTTGAATCTTGTAAAGATACAAGATTTTTAATATTTGAAGAATAACCTTCAGGGACCTTCATACCATAGAAAGAATTGCAAACCTCTCTCTTCTCTGCTCTTGACAAATTCCAAGGCCCAGGAGGCAAACGAGTACGTCTTTCTCCATACTCGGGTTGCAAATCAGTTTTGACCCCCATGTTCAATAAATCTAATCGAGCAGCAATCCCATCTTTATTTTTTCCAGGGATCTCCAGCAATGTACCAATGATACTATCGCAAACATTCTTCTCAATGTGCATAACATCTAGGGCATGCCTCACAGGAAGGTATTTCCAATACTCGAGATCAAAGAATATTGATTTCTTCTTCCAACAAACTCTGTCATCATTTTCAACCATATGCAGCACTTCTTCTCCGGTTAATGGCTCGGGAGGTATGCCATATTCAGGTTTCCCATTAAAAGCTGCACGTTGCCTCCTATATGGATGATTGATTGGTAACCATTTTCTATGCCCAATGTAACAAATTTTGTGGCCATTTTTCAACCTGTGACTAGGTGTATCATCGCCGCATATTGGACAAGCTTTATATCCTTTAACAACACAACCAGATAAGTTTCCATAGGCGGAAAAATCATTAATTGTCCACATTAATGCAGCTCTGAGTGTAAAGTATTCTCCATTATGTGCATCATACACTCCTCTAATCCCATCCCACAAAGATTTTAAATCATCAATCAAAGGCTCCAAGTAGACGTCTATATCATTTCCGGGTTGTTTAGGACCGGAAATCAATAAGGTTAACATCATGAACTTTCGTTTCATGCACAGCCATGGAGGGAGATTATATGTAACTAAGATAACCGGCCAACAACTATATCTGCTACTTAGAGAACTGTGGGGATTGAATCCATCAGATGAAAGAGCCAATCTCAAGTTTCTCGGCTCATTACCAAACTCAGGCCATTTATCATCAAGAAGTTTCCAAGACGGGGAATCCGCCGGATGAGACATCTGACCGTCAATTGATTTTCTAGCAGCATGCCAAGTCAAACTCTTAGCTGTCTCATGTGATTGAAACATCCTTTTAAACCTTGGAATTGGAGGAAAATACCACACCACCTTCGCTGGCACACCCTCTTTCAAGATTGAATCTTTGCCTTCCTTCCACCTTGAGATACCACAAGTAGGACAATTAGTTGAATTGTCATACTCCTTCCTATACAAGATGCAATCATTGGGGCATACGTGCATTTTCTCATAACTCAGCCCCAATGCACACAAAGTCTTTTTAGCCTCATACATAGAGGTTGGTATTGTATTTCCTTCTGGAAGCAAATCGCCTGGAAGTATCAATAATTCTGTAAAACAGACATCACTCATCCCATGTTTTGCCTTCAAATTATACAACTTCACTAATGCCGATAACTTCGTGTACTTTCTACAACCAGGGTACACTAGTTGATATCCATCCCCAATCACATTGGCAAACTCATACGGATCGGAACCAAAATCATTATCATCCATATCAATTTCTTCAGACACAAAACTGTACCTACTGTGGCCATCATCTTCTTCAACATTTCTACTAGCATTAGTAGTTGCTTCCCAAGGTTCTCCGTGAAATGTCCAATTCTTATAGCTTTGGTCAATTCCATTAAAGTATAAGTGATCCCTTATAATTCCAACCCCAAACAACTTCAAATTAACACATTTAACACATGGACAACGGATATGTGTTGTAGTTAGAAGATTTTCTACAGCAAAGTTCAAAAATGCTTCCACCCCAAACTCATATGCCTTCGATCTTCTATCCGAGTGCATCCATGACTTATCCATCTCCGACACTATAACCTATTATCTATAATAAAGTGAAAATACAGGCAATGACCATCACTATAGCAGATTATACAAAGATCTAATAGCAAGTAATACACAACAGAGACGACGGGTTTTAAACAAAAACAGACGTATTTGGCATATATAGACGACGGATTTTCAACAGACGTCGTCTAATATAAGTAATACAAACGACGGTTTATGAAAACACCGTCGTGTATAATTAATACAACGACGGTTTTTTCATAAACCGTCGTGTAATCGTCGTCGTATGCCTAAAAAGGCGTCGTGTCTCAGTTTATTTTCAAGAACCCAAAATCCATTAAGAACACAACATATATATGAAACCAAGCAAGAAAACAACATATACATGAAACCAAGCATGAAAACAATAAATCCATTCCCAATTCAACATAACATAGGGTGATTAAAAGATCCGACAAAATTAAATCCATTCCCAATTCAACATAACAGATAATGTAATCCATGAACCCATTAAACAGAAAATCCATGAACCCATACTTATAAGCACATTATTAACAGATCGCAAAGCATATACCTAAAACCCTTTAACAAAACAACCTAATATCATTCAATGAATTTACAAGGGGAAGATAGGGTTTGTACTTACAGGTTGGACGAGCTCACAGATTCGACGGAGCAGAAGTGACAGAGCAACTTTTAATTAGAGCAACTTTTAATTAGAGCAGAAGTGAGAGAGCGAAATGTTATGTTGCACGAAATCTGAAAATTTTAGGGTTCAGGGTTAGAAGAATAAGAATAAGAGCCAAATATAAAAAAATTTAGGACGCGCGAAAATTTTTAGAGCGCGCGCTCTTTAAAACGTCGAAAGAAAAACCATGGCGAAAGTTCTACAAGAACCGACGTAAATGTAATATTCCACAACGGAAACACTGAACGTAACGCCGTTTATTTTGACGCTTCATTTTCGGATTAATTTTAAATTTATTTTCAATATTTTGATATAAAGACGACTGAAAAACCACGTCGGGGTTAAGAAATTGAAAACGTTGTAAATAATAATACACGACTTACATATTAAAATGACGTCGTTTAACGCAGAAACCATGTCGGATAATTTACTGGACGACGTAACATATGTATTCCACGACTCAACCACCGTCGTTAACAATTAATACCCTAAACCCTTAAAACTAAATTATATAATTTTAAAAATTAAGTTTATAAAAGGGTTTATGGTTTTACAGCCTAATATATACCCTAGACTACCCAAAAATTATACTTTAAAAATAAACCCCAATAAATAACAACCCTAATCTCTAAACCCTAGACTCTAAACCCTAAACCATAAAACTAGAAGTGATTTTATGACTCATCAAAACAATTTTGTTTTGGATGTTCATTTTAAATTTTTGTTATTCAAAATGAATTTTTTCAAGCTTTAGGGGGAAGAAAATATATCAATGACTTCATAGGAGTTGACTTTGCATTTTTCTGATTTATTTTAAATTTATTTTGAATATTTTGATATAAAAATAATAAAATATTCTTATCACAACAACAAACCACGTCGGTGTTAATAAATTGTAGACGTTGTAAATTGTAAGAGACGACTAAGTTGTTAAAATGACGTCGTTTAAATGAGAAACGATGTCCGATATTTAACTATCCGACGTAAAATATATATTCCTCGACTTAACCGCTGTCGTTACAAAGTACTACCCTGAACCCTTAAGAAATTGAAGACGTTGTAAACCATAAACGACTCCATTGTTCAAAGAACGTCGTCTAAATATCCTTTTACGTCGGATTTGTTTAAAACGAAACCACAAAAAATGACGGCTTTTGACTTTATTACGTCGTTGGAAAATTATTACACGTCGGTAACGCATTTTGTATGTTTGTTTTTGTTTTTACTTTAAGAAAACCTCAACAAATTTTTACATTATATATTATAGACAAAATTTGTACATTATACATAAATATCAAGTGTTCAATAATTCCCCTATTTAAGTTGAAGGCAAACAAACTCTGCCCATTCATTCCGGACTTCATCAATTGCTTCTTGGGGGTATGGCTCTTCCTGTTTTCCCTTCGCATACTGCATAAAAACAATGACTATTAGGGTTTATAAATAAAAGGAAATTCAATCACAGACGACCATAACCGACGTAGTATATCTATTCAACGACGGTAATTTTACATGACCGTCGTTGATAATACAAAAAACGACGTAAAATGTTTGAAGGTTATTTCTTCTTACCTTCTTCTCAAACCCCAAGGAAGGATCCATGATGATGTCCTTCATGAAGCGTATCACGTAATACCCGCATTTGACATTGCTGGGTTGCTTTGGTGTGCCTGACAGAGTTTTCCAAATGACTGCCTTACGGCCTGATCTGGCTATGTGGGAATTATAAATTTTTATGGCACTGTTCACGATGTTTTTGGCCTCTTCATCGACCACACGATATCCTGGCAGAGGATCCAGAAAATAGACTGTTTCCCTCTTTGCTCTTACAATCAGCAAGATCCAATGACGGCTGCACAAAATTAATATAAAAACGACGCTTATTTACAAAAATGACGTATTATAATATTTCACACGACGAAATAAAGTAGCAATCGACGACATTATATATTTATCACGACGATAAATAACTACCGACGTGGTTAGTCGTTTCAAACGACTCAATAAAATAAAACACCGACGTGGTTAGTTTATACGCTGTCATTTATTGAAAATCATAAAAACAAAATCCTGTTAAGGAGACTAACCCTGGATTGTAAGGCATCAGGAAAATCTGTTCACCGTCAGTCTTCTGAAGTCGTGATGCTACCATTCGTGATCTGTCAGCTATTGTGCCAGAGCTGGCACTAACTGTAGCAGGGTCGATAAAGCCAACCATTGTGCACATATTTGCTTGTTTTAAAACATCGTGTAAGTACCTAAATATATAAAATAATATAAACAAGTCAGCGCAAAAAAAACACACGACGGTTATGTATAACAAAACGACGTATTATAAGGTTTCACACGACGTACTGAAATAGACAACGACGTTATAATAAATTTATCACGACGGTACATACTAACGACGTGGTTAGATAGTTAAGACGACGCAATAAATAAACCAACGACGTATTATTGTAGAATGACAAACCTCATATATACAGAAATGACTGTAGCTCCTATTTCCTCCATGCCTGCAAATTGTGTAATATCTTCAGGCAGGAGGAAGGTATCGCGCTCTAGACCAAAGACCTCCTTATCAATTGTAAAGTGCAGGGTCTTATCCTGAGGCACGAGTGTCGTTTCCACATAACGACAAAGGGTTTGTAAAGAAGATGGCGCCTCCATATTTGAATAATCAACAACTTTAGTAACCTGTTTAAAGAAATAAAAAAAATGACGTGGTAATTCAATAAAAACGACGGTTTAAGGAATAAAACGTCGTCTGAAAACACTTTAAACGACGGTGAAACAACCGTCGTGGTGAATTATTTATTACGTCTTAGAAAATAATTCCGCCGTCTAAGTTGTAAACAAACGACGGTTTAAAGAAAAATATCGACATCTGGAATTTTGAAAAACAAATAAAAAAGGCAAAGTTATGTGAACATACCTGGTCGTCATCTTCTTTCTGCTTTTCATCTTGTTTTTCTTCTTTATTCTCTTCATCTATGACGTAGGGAATGATTAACTCCGTCGTCTAAAAACCACAAAGTTTTAAAAATAACGACGTTTAATGGCGTGTAAAACAAGTAAACTAAATACGACGTGGTATTGAAATACAAACGACAGTTTATTTTTAAAATCGTCGTGGTATGTATTTCAAACGACGGTTTTATTAATAATAACGACGTCTAATGGTTTTTAAAAAAACAGACAATTCAAAGTTCAGATATGTTATCTTTTCTTCCTGATGTTTCCTATTTTTGGCAATATCATCCTCAAAATGCTGGGATCTCACATCACCTCCAGAGCAGCTTGCTTTTTCAGACATTGGATTTTTGGGACTTTGGCTAATTCTGGGTTTAAGCATGCTTGGATCAAAATTGGGAATTAATTGGGAAAGCTGACTCAGGAAATGCTCCCTCTCAGCCTCTACCAATTGTTTCGTTCTAGCCTCCATCCTTAAAGCCTCTTCCCTTGCCTTAGCCTCCATCTTTCTAGTCTCTTCTTGAAGGAGAACTCTTAAACTGTCCTTCAAACGGTCGTCAAAGCTCACTCTCTGTGGTTTGGGTAAATTGAAATATTGCTTTGGTGAGATCCCAGCACCTACTCCTCTGACTCTGCCTGGATGCTCGGGGCCCAAAGCCATGGTCAGCACATCATTGCTGCCAGAGACGATGACTTTGCCTTCCGAGACTTGTTTTTGCAAATCATCCTGAAACAAAGATATATAAAAAAGTAAGAACAAAAACACACGACGGTTATTTATATACAAACGACGTATTATATAATTTCATACGACGCAATAACATATAAATCAACGTTATTATAATTTATCACGACGGTAGTTATACCGACTTGGTTAGATTTTTAAAACGACGAAATTAATAAACCACCGACGTCTTATGTAACAGAGGGATGATTCAATACTCACACCTTTAACGACGTTGTTTAAAACATTTCGACGTAGTAATTTAATAAAGACGACGCGAAATTGAACCACCGACATCTTATGCTATAATTACAGAAAACAGAGTTGTGATTCCTATTTAGACCTTTAACGACGTGTTTTAAAAAATGTTGACGTGGTAATATCATTCACACGACGCAAAATATAACATAAGACGTAATAAGAATTATTCACAGTTTAATAAAAATTTAAAACAGAGTGAGTAGGCTTACAATTAATTTTGCTTTCTCTGCCACCTTTGGATCAGGGATGTTACCATGTTTGTCCTGTCTAGCTCTCTTCCATAAGGTAGATCGATCAATTTCTACCCCAGGCATGGTTTCCTCTAATTGATCCTCCAAACCAGCATATCCTTTTCGAGACAATCGATGATTGTACTCGAGTTTCTCCCTAATCTGTGCATGTTGAGAATGCACAGACTCAAAATCTTTGGATAGCCTTGAAGCTACAAAGGCATCCCATTGTGCTTTCTCTATGAATTTATATGTTTCAGGGGGTTGGCTTAATCTCTCCCTGTCATTGGTGTATGGAAGGATATAATGCCTCGTTAGTGTAGACTTGAAATCCTTCCATTTCTTGGCAGCAGAAGCTAAGACAGAGTTCTTGCCCCCTTGACCTACTACAAAAGCAATGTCAACTGCTTCCCAAATCTGCTCCTTTATATCCTTGGGGATTTGAGCCCATTTCAAGTCCACAAGTGGGACTCTGGAGCGTGCCAACACACCAATATAGGACTGCATCTCACTGTGTGCTTGGCCAATTCCTTTCCCCCTTTTATTGTACTCAACAATTGGCCTCAGTTTCTGAAGTTTTCTCTTCACAACACGAGGCATTGTGCTCATACCTCGACCAGCCTTTAAATCATCAGAGATTGTTGTCGCGCTGGTTGGTTCTGTATCAGCAGATGATGAAGCAAACTTCATCTTCTTCGAAGACTTCATTATCTTCGAAGACTTCTCTTGAGGAGGTACTTGCTCCTTACCTCCATTTTTGTTGGAGCCAGAATCCTTACTTTGGTCTTGGTGAGAAACCATTTTTACAGACAAAACTGAAAGTGAAAATATTTCAAGAAAAGATTAAGAACACAAACGACGGTTATTAATAAAAGACGACGTATGATATGATTTTAAACGACGCAATGAAATAATATCAGACGTAATAAATGTTTAAAACCAAGGTAATTAAACAACGACGAAATAATTAACTACAAACGACGTAATAATTAACTATAAACGACGGAATATTTATATAACGTCGTGGTATTGATGTTCACACGACGTCAGTAGTAATATACCGTCGTCTATATAAGGATCCAAAACCCTTCTTTCTTTCTCTGTGAATGTTTGATTGCAGATTTGATTTTTCTGAACCATGGTTTTTGTTTTCTAATTTGATAAAATACAAGGCCAAGAAAGAGATTTTTGGAATCTTATATAGACGACGGTATTTTAATATGACGTCGTGGTATTAACATTCACACGACGTAAAACAATAAGATACTGTCGTCTATATTAGATACCAACCCTAATTTCTTTTTCTTTATATTTTATCAAATTAGGGAAAAACAAAAACCATTGTTCAGAGAAATCAAACCTGCAATTAAACAAGCAAATAAAAAAAAGACTATAATTTTAAAAACAACTTTGTCAATTTTCAGACGACGCTAGAACGACTGACGAACCGTCGTGGTCTACATATTTAACCACGTAAATAAGAAGCTACCGTCGTATTATTTAGTTGAGGTAGTTGTCTTCAAAGTTGGAAACTTTCCCTCTTTGTCTGTATATTTTTTCGAACTTGGAAAGAAGTAAAATGATTTTGGCCAGAAAAAAGGTAAAAAGATTTTTCAAACAAAAAACGTATGAGCATGCAAAACAGCAACCAAAATAGTGAAAATGAAAGCTTACCTTTTGCGTGCAATGAAAGCAAGAGGAAGATGATCGATGTTTAAGTTTAGAGACGACGAAGAAGACGAGAGGAAGACGATGAGATACTCTGAAAGTGCTCTGACAAGGAAAAAAGTCTAAAAGTTTTCTCTGGGAGATTGAAATTTTTAATCGGGTTTGGAAACAGTGCATGTGTAAGACAGGTACACGAAAAGTTGCTTACATATAAAACCATTTCAAAAAATAATACGGCGGTTACATATAACTACGACGTATAAATTACAAAATACGACAGTACGTTTAACTTCGGACGTAGTAAATAAGTACGACAGTAGTGTTGTAGGTACCGTCGTAGTAAACTCAAAAATTAAAATACATAAGTAATAACTCGCGTCATGGTAGATCATTTAACACGTCGGTTTTATTAATGTACCGACGTGGATTTATGTAATATACGTCGGTAATAACGACGTTGATTTTGCAATTTAAACGGCGGTTTTTTTGTAAGGACCGCCGTTGGTTTTAAAAATTTATTCTATAAATTTGTCGCTTTCATTCATTTTCGGTTTACATTTAGGGTTCCAAGTTCTTCCTCTCTCAGAGACACTGTCTCTCACATCTCAAAGACAGTAATTTGGATGTCTTTCTCAAAGAGAAATTGAGCTTACTCGCATCAAATCTATGTCCACAAGAAGAAGCTTGTCAACTAGCCTTCTCACTTCCTTGATCAAGCCTGATAGGACATTTAGTGCTTCTGAATACTCCTTGTTTTCCATCAAAAGAGATGCAAGCCTGGTCTCCACTCGCTGTCGAAGGAAAGTTCGCTTCTCAGGGAAATCTGAAGATCAGATGTGCCTGATCCTCTGCTTGATTTTCTTGGCTAAGAAGATCCGTCAGATTTGTGATAGCCTCTTCCTTTATCCGTAGAGCTTCAGAAGAAGAAGATGGGTTTCAAGAATGCGATAAAGAATAGAAATGGCTTCATGAATGCGATAAAGCATGAGCAATCGAATCAGTGCTTTGAACTATACTCTGAACTATACAAGTCAATGCTTTAAACTATACAAGTCCTGCAGAAAGATAAAGGACCAAACTGTTAAAGAAACTGAAACTATTAAAGAAACCATAAACTAACACGACGCAATATTTGTTTTGCGACGTGGAATCTTTTCATTTAACGTCGTTAGGTTTAATATAACCGACGTGGATTTGAATTGTTAAATTATGAATAGAAATTTTTTTCCCGTGACCTTTCAGTTTATTTTTCAATTACAGTGCGTTATAAATAGAGTTTTTTTTCCGGAGGAAATTTAAAATGAAGGAAATTAATGTTCTGGATTATGTTAAGTTTCTTTTTTGGATGACAGATTTCAATTCTTGTCATTAAGTAGATCTACCGACGTAGGATAAGAAAATAAAGGAAAAAATTGTTAACAAAAATTCTTATTAAGACGACGGTTTAAATTAAAGGTACGACGTATAAAATTAATAAATACGACGTTAAATTTTATAGTACGATTTAAAGATAACGTCGTAGAACTATACGAGAATAACGTCGATATATTTATATTTTTCGTCGTTGTAAATTAATTTAATACGGCGACATTTTGTATTTTAAAGCCGTCGATTTGTTTGTAATTATACGGCGTCTTATACGAAAATTTCGTCGTGTTATTTTATGAGTAAAAACGGCGGCTTTTATTGAAATCGTCGTCTTTACTTTCTACGTCGGTCGATTCATAACTTATGCCGTTCTTTGTTGGCTTTGATTTTACACTGCGGAAATCTGTTTCAAATAGACGTCGGTTTTTTAATTAGGTACGTCGTTGTTTTTGAACAGCCATTTAAATCTCCATTTTTAGTTGTCTAAGGTGGTATTACACGACGGTGTTTTTAGAACCGTCGTCTTTTTAAAAACCACGACGGTTTTCACTTAGACCGTCGTTGTTTTCTGGTCTTCTTTTTCACTTTTTGTAGTAGTGGATTGTCTTCCTCCAAAAGAATGGGTCTCACATTAGAGCAGCTTGCTTTGTCAGACATTGAATTTTTTGGGCTTTGCTCTTGAGGAATTGGAGGAATTGGAGTAATTGGAGTTTTACCGAGCAAGTTGGGACCAAAGTTGGGAATTAGTTGACTGAATTGTTTAAAAAAAAATTTCCTCTCTGCTCTGACTGCCTCCAAAACACTTTCCTTTGCCCTAGTCTTTATCTTTTTGGTTCCTCTCTTAGTGCCTCTATAACACCTTCCTTCAATTTGTCAGCAAATTTTACTCTCTGATGTCTCTGAAAATTGAAGAATTGAGTTAGGGAAACCCCAGCTCCAACACTGCTGACTCTCCCACCATGCTCAAGGGTTCCCAAAGCCAAGGTCAAAATATCGTTGCTCCCAGAGACAGTCAGAGTGCACTCGAAGACTTGTTTTTTCAAATCATCCTAAAAGTGAGAGAGAAAATGTTAGTGAGTAAATAGTTAGTAAAACAAATTAAATAAAGAACTAAATAAAAATATTTACCGATGTGGTAAAGAGGTTAAGATAACCGGTTATTTAAAAAATAGACGATGTAAATCCTTTAATACATAAGTCCAAAACTACCGTCATTTTGTATCCATTATAACGTCGGTCCATGAAACAATCGTCGTATATTTGACATCCAGAGACAAAAACACTTAACCAAAGTATTCATAGATCCAGAAATAGTGTACAAACCAATTGCGCAGAGAGAGAGAGAGAGAGAGAGAGAGAGTGTGTGTGTGTGTGTGTGTGAGGTGTGTGAAGAAAGTTTAAAATTTAATTTAAAACGTCTAACACATAAATACAAAACTATCGTTGTAATTCAATACAAACGTCGGTTTACAAAAACACCGACGTCATATCAATTGTAAACAGCGGCAAATACAAAAAGCGGTATTCCATGTCAAACGACGGTTACTAAAACGTACGATGTCTAAATGAATATGAAGAAAGTTTAAAACTTTAATTTAAAACGTCTAACTCAAAAATATAAACCGCCGTGGTAAGTCAATACATACGTCGGTTTCATAAAAATACTGACGTTATATAATTTTTAAACGGCGGCAAATAAAAACCATCGTGGGGTTTCATGTCTAACGACTGTTACTAAAAGGATCGACGTCTAAATGAAAAATAAAACCTCTGTTTTACAAGTTTAGAATATAGTCAGTGAGACTTACGATTAATTTTGCTTTCTTTGCAACCTTTGGATCAGAGATGTTTTCCTGTTTATCTTATCTTGCCTTCTTCCGTAGCAAAGATCGATTGATTTCTTCATCGGGCATGGTTTCTTCCAATTGATCCTCCAAACCAACATACCCTTTTCGAGACATACCATTTGAACAGCTTCCCAAATCTGCTCCTTCAAGTCCTTGGGCAATTGAGCCCATTTTTTGTCCACAAGAAGGACTCTGGTGTGTGCCAAAACACCAATGTAACTATGCATCTCAATAGCGGCCTTGCCATGTGGTCTGCCACTTTTATTGTACTCAACTACAGGCTTAATCTTCTGGATTTTTCTCTTCACAACATGGCTCATTGTGTTGATACCACTAGTCAATTTTGTATCTTCATCAAATGTCGTAGAGCTTGAGTCTTTCTCGGAGGTTGAAGTAAATCTCATCTTCTTTGCGGGATTGCTTTGAACATATTTGGCTTCACTCATCTGTGCCTTTGAAACTGCAACGTCCTTGCTTTGACCTTTTGACAATTAAGCCTCATTACTTTGAGATTTCAAAACCATGTTTAGAGAGAAATACAAACTGCAAGAAAAAAAAACGACGGTTAGGTAAAAAAATGACGTAACATGAAAGTTCCACTACTACAAAAAAGCAAAAAGACGACGGTAAATCACCGTCGTGTATTTGGTTTTTCAATGGTCGTGGAATCCACCGTCATCTTTTCCCTCATAAACCACGACGCTAAATAACCGTCGTTGTTAAACAATACAACGTCATCAAAAAATACAAAACAACGTCTTTGTACTGCAAAAAGATCTAAAAAAAGCAATCGATGATGATAATAGACGACCAATTCTCTAAAAAGACCGTCGTTAAAAAGGGAAAATATGACACATATTAAGAGAACAAGGCCGCAAGATAGACATACAACGACGACAATAAAAATACGCCGACGTTAAATATAATTTTCACGACAATAAAAAATATGACGTCTTTAAATACATTAGAAGACGACGTTATTGATACCTACTACGTCGCACATATAAACACAACCGTCGTACAATTAATTTTTCACTTCGATTTTTTGATAAAAGATGACGTGGAAATAGTTGTCAGTGTCATTATTTACGACGTATGTGTTTCTATAGTAGACGTTGAAAAACTAAACAACGTCAGTTACAAATATATGAGAGTCGTATTAAAAAATTTATACGTCCTATTTTCAGAAACAAACAACGACCATAAATATTAGACGTTGTTAAATACAACAACGTCGGAAAACAATAAAAACAGACGTGTTTAGTCTGCTAAAGTTCTACAACGTCTCTTATTTACAAAAAACCGTCGTGAAATAAATTTTCCACTTCGATTTTATCTAAAAAAGATGACGTGGAAATAGTTGTCAGTGTCATTATTTACGACGTATACATTTATATAGTCGACGTTGTATTTATATGTATTCATTACTCACGACGCACTTAATAATATAGACGACGTTGAACGTCTAAACAACGTCGGTTCCAAATAAATGAGAGCCGTATTACAGAACATATAGACGGCGTAGATTATGATGGGAGCCGTATTACAAATAACGTCGTTTAATTGTTATTAGACGGCGGTTATAATGAATTTCCGTCGGAATTAATTTCGTTCCTCTTCGTTTATAAAAGAACTTGCGACGTGGAAAATGTATGATGACGTCGTATTTTTTAACGTTCAGATTACATATCTCGTTTTTTAGACGTCGGTATTATGGGATTGGAGTCGTGTTATTTTGAATTACATGGCGGTTCTTTATCCTTCACCGACGTGATATCCTGAATAATTGCTTCACAATAGCGTCGTGGTTCTTCATTGTTACGTTGCTTTAAGACGTCGGTAAATATGCTGAATAACTGATTCACAATAACGTCGTGTTTTATTTGAACGTAGAAAGTGAAGAAATCACATTACAATATATTACAAAATTAATGTCATACACTGCCAATTACATAAGCATCATTCAATCCATATATCTTCACACCCATCTCGAATATTTTGACCGCCTAACTCACCTACCAGTTCATCAAATGTGTCAACATTTGGCATCCCTCTAGTAAATGGCTCACACTCAATTATCACATCACCTAATACTTCATCACCAATAACATCATTATATTCTCTACTAGGCATTGATAACACTACCGACCAACCACGATGCATCGGGTCGTCAACAAAAAATATTTGTTTGACTTGAGAAGCCAAAACAAATTGGTCATTCCTATGTCCAATTTTACTCAAATCTACAAGGGTAAATCCAAGTTCGTCGACTACAAGACCAGAACTATCTATCCAATCACACCTAAAGACTGGGATTGTAAACTTTTGGTAGTCAAG
>NC_034014.1:14706776-14709863 GCF_000346465.2 Prunus persica
AATTTAGGTCGCGCGAAAATTTTTAGAGCTCGCGCGTTTTAAAACGTCGAAAGAAAAACCAAGGCGAAAGTTCTACAAGTACCGACGTAAATTTAATATTCCACGACGGAAACTTCATTTTTCGAATTAAGAACGTAAGGCCGTTCATTTTGAAGCTTCATTTTTCGGATTAATTTTAAATTTATTTTGAATTTTTTATATAACGACGACTGAAAAACCACGTCGGTGTTAAGAAATTAAAGACGTTGTAAATTATATAAACCGACTTACATATTAAAATGACGTCGTTTAAAGCGTAACCATGTCGTATGTTTTACTGTACGACGTAAAATATGTATTCCACGACCCAACCACCGTCGTTAAAAATTAATACCCTAAACCCATAAAATTAAATTATACAATTTAAAAAATTAAGTTTATAAAAGGTTTTATGGTTTTAAAGCCTAACATATACCCTAGACTACCCAAAAATTATACTTTAAAAATAAACCCCAATAAATAACAACCCTAATCTCTAAACCCTAGACTCTAAACCCTAAACCATAAAACTAGAAGTGATTTTATGACTCATCAAAACAATTTTGTTTTGGATGGTCATTTTAAATTTTTGTTATTCAAAATGAATTTTTTCAAGGTTTATGTGGAAGAAAATATATCAATGACTTCATAGGAGTTGACTTTTCAATTTTCTGATTTATTTTAAATTTATTTTGAATATTTTGATATAAAAATAATAAAATATTCTTACCACAACAACAAACCACGTCGGTGTTAATAAATTGTAGACGTTGTAAATTGTAATAGACTACTAAGTCGTTAAAATGACGTCGTTAAAATGAGAAACCATGGCGGCTATTTAACTATACGACGTAAAATATATATATCAACGACTTAACCGTTGTCGTTACATAAACGTCGTCGATGATACCCTGAACCCTTAAGAAATTGAAGATGTTGTAAACCATAAACGACTCAATTGTTCAAAGAACGTCGTCTAACTATATTTTTACGTCGTAATTGTTTAAAACACGAAACAACAAAATACGACGGTTTGTGACTTTATTAGGTCGTTGGAAAAGTATTACACGTCGGTTAAGCAATTTGTATGTTTGTTTTTTTTTTAATTTAAGAAAACCTCAACAAATTTTTACATTACATATTATAGAGAAAATTTGTACATTATACATAAATATCAAGTGTTCAATAATTGCCCTGTTTAATAATTTGGAAAACAAACTCTGCCCATTCATTCCGGACTTCATCAATGGCTTCTTGGGGGTATGAAGCTTCCTGGTTTCCCTTGGCATACTGCATAAACAATGACTATTAGGGTTTATAAATAAAAAGAAATTCAATCACAGACGACGATATTTTTCATAACCGACGTAGTATATCCATTCAACGACGTTAATTTTACATGACCGTCGTTGATAATACAAAAAACGACGTGAAATGTATGAAGGTAATTTCTTCTTACCTTATTCTCAAACCCCAAGGAAGGATCCATGATGATGTCCCTCATGAAGCGCATCACATAATACCCGCATTCGACATTGCTGGGTTGCTTTGGTGTGCCTGAGAGAGTTTTCCAAATTACATTTTTACGTCCTGCTCGGCCTATGTGGGTATTATATATTTTTAAAGCACTGTTCACGATGTTTTTCGCCTCTTCGTCGACCACACGATGACCTGGCAAAGGATCCAGAAAATAGACGGTCTCCTTCTTTGCTCTTACAATCAGCAGGATCCAATGACGGCTGCACAAAATTAATATAAAAACGACGGTTATTTACAAAAACGACGTATTATAGTATTTCACACGACGAAATAAAGTAGATAACGACGACATTATATATTTATCACGACGACAAATAAATACCGACGTGGTTAGTAGTTTCAAACGACTAAATAAAATAAAACACCGACGTGGTTAGTTTATAAGCTGTCATTTATTGAAAATCATAAAAACAAAATCCTAAGGAGACTAACCCTGGATTGTAAGGCATCATGAAAAGCTGTTCACCGTCTGTCTTCTGAAGTCGAGCTGCTACCAGTCGTGATCTTTCAGTTATTGTGCCAGAGTTGGCACTAACTGTAGCAGGGTCAATAAAGCCAACCATGCTGCACATATTGGCTTGTTTCAAAACATCGTGTAAGTACCTAAATACATAAAATAATATAAACAAGTCAGCACAAACAAACACGACGGTTATGTATAAAAAAACGACGTATTATAATATTTCACACGACGTACTGAAATAGATGAGGACGTTATAATATATTTATCACGACGGTAGTTAGTTAAGACGACGTGGTTAGTTAGTTAAGACGACGCAATATATAAACCAACGAGGTATTATTTTAGAAGTACAAACCTCATATATACAGCCAATACAGTAGCTCCAATTTCTTCCATGCCTGCAAATTGTGTAATATCTTCAGGCAGGAGGAAGGTATCGCGCTCACCACCAAACACCTCCTTATCAATTGTAAATTGGAGTGTCTTATCCTCAGGCAGGAGTGTCGTTTCCACAAAACGACAA
Organism: Prunus persica; assembly: GCF_000346465.2. Lineage (NCBI taxonomy): Eukaryota > Viridiplantae > Streptophyta > Magnoliopsida > Rosales > Rosaceae > Prunus > Prunus persica. The sequence goes on from NC_034014.1 coordinate 14,709,320, forward strand.
AGGGTTTTTAAAGAAGATGGCGCCTCCATATTTGAATAAGCACCAACTTCAATAACCTGTTTAAAGAAATAAAAAAAATGACGTGGTAATTCAATAAAGACGACGGTTTAAGTAATAAAACGTCGTCTTAAAAGTATTTAAACGACGGTGAAAAAACTGTCGTGGTAATTCAATAAAGACGACGGTTTTATGAATAAAGCGTCGTCTGAAACCATTTAAACGACGGTGCAAAAACCGTCGTTTAAATATTTTATTACGTCTTAAAAAAATTCCGCCGTCTAAGTTTTAAACAAACGACGGATTAAATAAAAATATCGACGTCTGAAATTTTGAAAAACAAATAAAAAAGGCAAAGTTATGTGAACATACCTTGTCGTCATGCTTTTCTTCATCTTCTTTCTCCTTTTCTTCTTCCTTCTCTTCATCTCTTTTTTCTTCTTCCTTCTCTTCATCTGGCTGATGTTTCCCCATTTTGGCAGTATCATCCTCCAAATGTAGGGATCTCACATCACCTCCAGAGCAGCTATATTCTCGCCGATGGCGG
>NC_034014.1:14711171-14713003 GCF_000346465.2 Prunus persica
TCGTCATACGGCGGTTACATTTAACTACGTCGTTTTTAACTAAAACGACGCAATATTTTTCATTCGACGTGGAATCATTTCATTTAACGTCGTTAGGTTTAATATAACCGACGTGGATTTTAATTTTTAAATTATGAATAGAATTTTTTTTCCCGTGACCTTTCAGTTTATTTTTCAATTACAGTGCGTTATAAATAGAGTTTTTTTTCCGGAGGAAATTTAAAACGAAGGAAATTAATATTCTGCAATATGTAAAGTTTCTTTTTTGGATGACAGATTTAAATAAAATAAGAATATAAAAACAACAAATGTGTAAGTCAAGTAGACGAAAAGTTGCTTACATATAAAACCATTTCAAAAAAATAATATGGCGGTTACATATAACTACGACGTATAAATTACAAAATACGACGGTACATTTAACTTCGGACGTGGTAAATAAATACGACAGTAGTTTGTAGGTACCGTCGTAGTAAACTCAAAAATTAAAGTACATAAGTAATAACTCGCGTCATGGTATATTATTTAACACGTCGTTTTTATTAATTTACCGACGTGGATTTCTGTAATATACGTCGATCATACCGACGTTGATTTTACAATTTAAACGGCGGTTTGTTTGTAAGGACCGCCGTTGGTTTTAAAAATTTATTCTATAAATTTGTCGCTTTCATTCATTTTCGGTTTACATTTAAGGTTCCAAGTTCTTCCTCTCTCAGTCTCTCATGTCTCAAAGATAATAATTTGGATGTTTTCTCAAAGAGAAATTGAGCTTACTCGCATCAAATATATGTCCACAAGAAGAAGCTTGTCAACTAGCCTTCTCACTTCCTTGATCAAGCCTGATAGGACACTTAGTGCTTCTGAATACTCCTTGCTTTCCATCAAAAGAGATGCAAGCCTGGCCTCCACTCGCTGTCGAAGGAAAGTTCGCTTCTCAGGGAAATCTGAAGATCAGATGTGCCTGATCCTCTGCTTGATTTTCTTGCCTAAGAAGATCCGTCGGATTTATTGTGATAGCCTCTTCCTTTATCCGTAGAGCTTCAGAAGAAGAAGATGGGTTTCAAGAATGCGATAAAGAATAGAAATGGCTTCAGATGGCCTCTAAAGCATGAGCAATTGAATCAGTAGTTTCTGGGAGATATGATGAAGACATTGTCAATGCTTTGAACTACACAAGTCCTGCAGAAAGATATGTTAAAGAAACTGAAACAACGGCGGTTTTCTGTTCTACCGTCGTCTTTTCTCGTCGTCTATATTAAGTTACGATGGCGGTAGATTTATAATTACCGACGTAGATTATTTTGTTAAACGTCGTTAAGTGTACTACAACCGACGTGGATTTTAATTTTAAATTATAAATGGAGTTTTTTTTCCCGTATTCTTTCAGTTTTAGTTTTCAATTCCAAAGCGTGATAAATAGATTTTTCTTTCCCGAGGAAATTTAAAATGAGGGAAATTAATGTTCTAGAATTTGTAAACTAACACGACGCAATATTTGCAAATCTGTGTCATCTGTTAAGATTATGATGTGGAACAGAGTTCCATCTGGTAAGATTTCGTAACCCTTGGGATCTCAGACAAAACTGATTATGTCGGCGGTGTTCTATATAAACCGTCGTGGTTATTTCAATTCTTGTCATTAAGTAGATCTACCGACGTAGGATAAGAAAATCAAAGAAAAAAATTGTTAACAAAAATTCTTATTAAGACGACCGTTAAAATTAAAGGTACGACGTATAAATGGATAAATACGACGATAAATTTTTATTGTACGATTTAAAGATAACGTAGTAGACTATACGAGATGACGTCGATATATTTATATTTTC
>NC_034014.1:14713421-14738956 GCF_000346465.2 Prunus persica
CGAAAACCTCGTCGTGTTATTTTTATGAGTAAAACGGCAGTTTTTATTGAATCGTCGTCTTTACTTCTACGTCGGTCGATTCATAACTTCTGCCGTTCTTTGTTGGCATTGATTTTACACTGAGGAAATCTGTTTCAAATAGACGTCGGTTGTTTAATTATGTACGTCGTTGTTTTTGAACAGCCATTTGAAACTCCATTTTTTAGTTGTCTAAGGTTGTATTACACGACGGTGTTTTTATAACCGTCGTCTTTTTATAAACCACGACGGTTTTCACTTAGACCGTCGTTGTTTTCTGGTCGTCTTTTTCACTTTTTGTAGTAGTGTTCAGACGTCGAAAAAAACACAAAACCGTCGTGCTAATCAATAGAAAAGTGGATGTGCAAATACGTCGTGGTAAGATAATTAAAATGACGCGAATTATATAAAACCATCATCTTATTATAGGTTTATACATTAAAAAAACAGCCCAGATTTCTCTCTCCCACGTTCGTTTCAAATCAGACGACGGTTTTATCTTTAAAACGTCATATTTATTAACACACCACGTCGGTTATTAAGAACAGCCGTGCTATTGAAATAGCACGAATTTAGTTACCGTTGTGGTGTGTTAATAATAATGTCAAATAGAAGAAAAAACCGCCGTCCTCACATGACCTGAGAGCGTGACTAGTGAAAGATTTCATCCTTTTCAAACCTAAGTCTTGTTTCAAACATTAATAGGACTTGTTCTTTTAAAAAAAAACTTCCAATGATATTGAAAAAAAAAAGGTTAGTGAGAAAATACCTTTGGCTTGCAAAGAAAGTTTTCTTCGGAATTAAACTTTCGAGTTTTGGAGATGAAGATGAAGAAGATGAAGAGAATCAGACACACAGCTTTGGGAAAATGAGAGGGAAACTGAGAGAAAACTGAAAATTTTAGAGAGAACGTAAAAGTTTAGGTCAGGTGACAAAAAAGTTTATATATTGTCCCAAAGATCAATACAACGACCATTCTGAAAAAAAGGCCTTAGTGTGTCTTTACCACGTCATTAAAATAACATAAACCGACATGGTTACTAATAAAGCCATTTGACTTTTTGTATTCCGAAAACGACGTGGTTAGTTCGGCACTATACGTCAAACGTTACTTTTGAAGAAGTGATATTACAAGTTACCACATCGTCGTTTTATGAATAATTGATGTTGTTTGTATTAACATCGATGCTTTTAGTTTATTGACGACGTGGTTAGTAATTGTATACGACTGCAGTGTTGTTACGAACCAACATAGATTACTTTTGTTGGACGTCGGTAAGTGTAATATAACTGATGTGGATGTTGAAGATTATTTTTATAAATAGGGTTTTTTCACGCGTTCTTTCATTTTCGGTTTTCAATTAGGGTTCCAACTTCTTCTTGCCCTTGGCTCTGTCTCACCTCTTTGGAGGCAATAGTTTAGATGTTGATGTGTGTGCACTTTTGTGTATTTGAAAGACAAAAAAACGCACACATCATCAACTTCTAAAAAATTGTCTTTCTGAAAGCAAATGTTTTGGATGTTGATGTATTTGTGCCGTCGTCAAATTTTAGAGGCAATTTTTTTAGATTTTGATGCGTTTGTGCTTTTGTGTATCTGAGAGACACAAAAATACAAACGTCATCAACGTCTAAAATATTGTCTTTCTCAAAGCTTGCTGTCTTCAGTTTTGGATTTAGAGGCAAATAGTTTGGATTTTGATGTGTATGTGCCTTTGTGTATCTCAACGACACATACATCATCAACGTCTAAAATATTGTCTTTCTCACATTGGTGGTTCGATTATGATGAGGAACATAGATCCCTCTAGTAAGATTTCAGATCTCTTGGGATCTCATTTTAATTTGCTTGTGACGACGGTTTTCTATATAAACCGTCGTGGTTTTTCCCAATTCTCATCATTATGTTGATCTACCGTCGTAGGCTACAAAAATCCAAGGAATAAATCTTAAAAAGCAATAAAAATTAAGACGAAGGTTTACAAATAAGGCTAGACGTATACAGTGAATAAATACGATGATACTTTTAACTTCACGACATGGTAAAGTGTTATTATATGTCGTTAATTGAACAAACCGACGTGGTTACTACAAACTTATGCGGAGAGTAGTGTTATAGATACCGTCGTAGTACACTACCAAATAATAAGTCGATAAATTTATCTTTACTGTTGTTGTACATGGATTTAATACAACGGTATTTTGTTATATACCGACGTGGATTCTTTTGAAATAATATGACGCCGACTACGAAAATATGGTCGTGTCTATTAAGGAGTAAAAATGGCGGCTGTTGTTGTGCACCGTCGTCTTTACTTTATACGTCGGTGGTTTCATGGCTTCTGCCGTTGTTTTTGGGCTCAGAGTTTAACTCTGAAGAAAACCTTTTCAATAAGACAACGCTTTTTTAATTTGATGCGTTGTTTTTTAAAAACACCCATTGGAATCTCATTTTTTTAGTTGTTTAAGTTACTTATACACGGCGGTTTTATATCACCGTCGTCTTTTCAAACACAACGACTGTTTTTTTATCTACCGTGTTGTTTTCTGGTCATCTTTTTCACTTTTTGTAGTAGTGACAATTTCTAAGAAAACCCTAATATCTTCCCAAACTACCCTTAAATACACCCTGCTGAAAAAGTAAAAAATAAAAGAGTTTTTCTGTTTAAACCCCACACTTTTCTTTGTTCACTCCAATACTTAAATTATTAAACAATATTTATAATATACATGAGATTTTGTCGTTTTCACAAGGCTATTTTTATCATATGATTAGATCATATGAGAAATTATAGTTTGTTTGGTTTCGTTTTCTTATGACAGTGAACCAATGACCACAACATCTTATTTTATTTTTTACCCAACAGAAAAAGGTCAATTATCAGACATTGTTAAACCAACTCTAGTATCAAATACTCAACATACAATCTCAAATTATCTTCTTTGTATAACGTGGCTTATTTTAACTGCTTATTAGAATGGTTAACTAATTAGACAAAGAGGTGTGTGGTAGGGTTCGAACCTCAGACCACTGACATGCAAGTTTACGAGACTAGACTCCATTAGCAAAGGATACTTCATATTTAAAACTTTATAAAAGTTTACAAACCCAATAGGTCGGATGAAAATAAAACTACTATGACAAAACATTTAATAGTAAGGGATCAATATACATCAAGATGTCCATCAAATGAACCAATACACTCTTTCCAATTGTCAATGCGATCTCGATATGTACTATACCAATCAAATGCTTTGAGGTTGGAAATATCAAGCCAACGATTGATAACAGGTGGCATAGGATGGTGTGATTGCAAGTGTAGCAGTCAAAATGAAATAAAGTTGTCAAATATATAGTTGAAACAACAAACAAATTTCATGAGGCAAAACTGCCAGCTATAAATATAAAAAATTTACAATAATACCTGTAGAAAGTGTTTATCAATCAATCCGATGAACATTTCCCGACGTTGATATTCAGGCAAAGGATGACTTTCCATTGGTAGAAACATAAGAGATATGGTGTTTGAAAAATGCATCAAGACCACATTGTAACAATTTGCAATAAGGTAACCCATTTATGGTATGAGCATTCACATATCTTCTAAAGGGTAATCATCAAAATAATCCAAGCGTTACTCAACCTCAAGCTTACTTTCAACATTTTGAAAGATTAATTCATAAAAAAATTCATCAATTTTCAACTCATTCAGTAACTCCCTCCTTACCTTACGCTAAGAAATCTCGCTATAACCTAGCAACCCAGCAATGTCTCTAAAGCCACAATTGCATCAGAGTTTACATCTTTGACTCCCATAATAATTGTCCTTGAAGATATTCAGCAGAATGATGGTTAGGAACTCCACTTACAACCTCAACTTTTCACTCATCTCCAGGACCAATATTTAACCCATTCAGCTGAAACGGGCAACCACACTTCTTTGTACTAGTGCTTTTAGGATTTTTTTTTTTCGATGATCAATACTTACATCTCTGCATTAGAATTTATTGGTTGTTCGTCATCTAAATGTAACACCCCGACTCCAAATTTAATTCAGATTTTAAATTATTTAAGTGAATTTATGAATTTACCCTTAGGATAGGGGTAAATTGATCATTTTCTTGCTCAGAAAGTGTTTGGGGTAGTAACTGGTATTTTTGGGTAGGTGGTACTGAGACAAATTCGTAGACACGCGGTAGGATTGAATCGGAGTTGTAACGAAAAAGTTACGGGCAAAACATCGACAGTGGCAAAATCGTAAATATTTCAAAATCTGAGTTTAAAATATCTGACTTTTCTTTCTCTCTCTCTCTCTCTCTCTCTCTCTCTCTCTCTCTCTCTCTCTCTCTCTCTCTCTCTCTCCCGCGGCTGAACCCCCTCCCTCGTTTTGATTTTTCACCGGAATTTCAGACGGCGAGAACTTCGCCGTTCGACCTCCATTTCAGGCGCTGTTTCTTGCAAAAGCTTCCTCTCTTCCTCCTCTACCCAACCCACCCCTTTTCTCCGATCGAAAACCCGACGAACGGCGGTGGCAATAACGGGAAAAACAGCTGAAACTGCCGACGTCACCGGCGACGTTTCCGACCGTCGCGAGCTGCGCCGTCACTTGGAACAGGTAGCTCTCCTCCCCTTCTAGCTATTTCCTAGATTGTGCGATGACAATGTCGACGGTGGTCACCGGATCGAAGCCGTGAAGTTCCGGGTTAAACCGTGAGTTTTCGACGCCGATTCTGGCCACTTGCCGTCCGAATTGGACTTGGGTGTAGTTGAATAAAGTGTTCCACTCGTCGAGTAGAACCTGTAGCCGGAAGGGTGGCTTGTAGTTTGGAGATTTTCCGGTGAAGCTTTATCTCTTTGGACACCCGCGCGCTGCCCGCGAGTGTGGCGGCGCGTGGGCACTGTAGCAGAGGGGCATTATTGTCCCAATGCGATCTCCTGGTTGTCACGAGCACGTAGGATTTCGCGGATCTCAATTCGGACATCGTTTGACTATCGAACGGATTTTCGCATATTGTGCGTTATCCGGGTTCGATAGGTTCCGACCGTTAGATCTTTCCCGAATTAAAATATGCTGTTCTAGATATTCCTAAGATCGTATAGGAATTCACGGATCGTGAATCGGAACCCCGGATGTTCCAATTCAATAACTTAAAGTTTGCGTTTTATAATAACCGTCCAATGGTGCGATCGTAAGCGATCTAACCGTCCGTTTCGAACTAAACTTGCGAGACGGGTATCTTAGACCTTGTGAAACCTTTAGGAACTTTCGGATTGTAAAACGGAGGTCGTGGGTCCCGTGGGCCCGATTGACCCAAATTGGGAAGTTTGACCGCTGGTTGACCGAGTGTCTTCCGAAGTTGTTCCATCGTCCGAATCGGGTAGTTGGACCTTAGAACGTCTCATTCCTAGTACACTTACTAGAAACCTGAGAAATTAGGATATTTAATTTAAAGTACTCGTTCGAAACGTTTCGTATTAATCTCGTATACGTATTCTGAATTAGGTACTCCGACTATGCATACACAGCAGGCAGGACCCTCTCAGGGTCAAGCAGCGTGGGACTACTTGTGAGTGGACTTTGTTTTCAAATCTTGTGCATGGTTTTATTGATGAAAGATTTATGCATAATGTTTTAATGATTTAACGAATATATTATATTCATGAGTTGAATTTGATGTTTGTATAGTACTTTGGCATAGTTGGGTATTGAAAGTATATTTTATATATGGATTTTGGGAAATATTACGCATGATGTTTTAAATGGTATTTTGGATATATTATTTATGAAATTGATGAAAGTGATATTTTTATGAGGCATTGAAAATATATTTTGGGTTTTGACGTATTTGAGTATCTTGAGTATGAATATATGGATTTTGGCCATGTGTGAGGTACTTGGGTTGTTGAGATGATATTGTGGAAAGTGGTGAGTATAGAATGTCAGTTTGGTGTGCTGTAAGCACTACCCTATGTACCTCCCCGGATGTGGAACTTGGATACAGAGACTTGAGATACTTGGAATTGTCGGGACCCGGGGCATCCTTGACGGGATGTTGCTGTAGACCCTTAATTGGGTAGTCTGTGCGCGTAGGACTGATCACAGACGTACGAGTTTTGAGGTTATCGACGGTACGTTCTGGCTGAGAATTGGTCCCCCAGTTGGACGGCTCGTTCCCTAGTCACATGGTGGATTGAGGACTCATCACGATGACTCTACCAGGGTGACTAGTCAAACAATCCCCCGGTTGGATTGTTTCCCCGGTACAACTAGGTGATGGTTATATTTATATTATATATATATATATCTCTTATATTATATATTTATATCTATTCATTCATTCTTGTTTCTCGGTGTGGATACTTCCTTGCCGGTCGTGCCAATGGGTACGCTTTCGAGAGTTTGGTTGTGGGATTTATAAGTTTTTGGATGGTGGGTTTGTAAAGTATTCTTTATGGATTTCGGACTTGGCATCTGGTATTGATTTGTCTTGATATATATATATATATATATATATATACTTGAGTATGACGGTTTTGAGATGCATGGGATTTCTTGCATGGTTTTCTAAACGGTGGGGATATATTACGTTGGTTTACACTGAACTAAATTTATTTTTGTCCGCTCATAATTTTCTGTTTTGCGCCCCCCAGCCAGTAGTTGACTGAGCTCCGCAGCAGAGCCGGATCGTGCGCTTCCGATCCTTGAGTCATCGTAGGACTCTTTCTTCATGTTATTTCCTTTGTACTCTGTTTTGTGGTAATTGAAGTCCTTAGGCATGCTCTATTATCGCCCCTGTTAGGGTTGAATTGTGAGGCCGGAGGCCATTTTATTGTAAACTGTTTATTCGCTTCAAAGCATACTGCTGGTTGGAATTATTCTGTATTTTTATGCAGGTTAAATTTAGTTGGTTTGTTCAATTCACAGGGGAGACTCTGCCAAAATTTTGGTAGAGAGTAATTGGGCCCGGCATCGGGGTGATGCCGGAACAAAGAAGGGATTCACCTCGGTCTCCGGGGGAATTCCGGGGAGGGTCCTGTCACTAAATCTACTTTAGGCTTCTTAATATAATGCCCACCTTTCTTACAACTTAAAGTAACTCTAGCTCTCCTCGTTATATTTTTCCCAGCTCCATCAGACTTTTATTGACAACTACTATGCCACACTTTCATCCTTGCGTATGACTCCAATTAAGCAATGCTTGTCGACTATTAAATATCTATATAAAAGCATATATGGTAGTTGTAAAAGATTATCAACCACTCATAAGTTACAACATCATAATAATAGTTTATTTACCTCATTAGTTGTGAATTGTTTAGTTGTGTCCAGAACACTTTTTGTCCTGGTACCATGGCTTGGAGTAAAAGAATTTTGTTGTGGCTGCCACCAAAAAAAAAGAAAAAAAGTTCCAATTAAGGACACTCTGGCACAGGAATAATATTGCACGAGAGAATATACTCTGGCACAGGCAGCTTTGCATTCTCCAACAGACATTCTATATGTCATGACACAACATTCATGAACTGTTAAGCAAACACTACAAACAATAGAAAAAACCATATATCTAAATTGAATAGTGGGGAAAAAGATGAAGAAGACCCTTATTTTTTGAGAAGAAGATGAAGGTCTCTGTGGTTGTCGCAAGACAGACAGACTCGCTAACTAATACAGTATATTGTTTACTGTCAATGGAAAGAGACCCTAGACCAAATAAAGATTTCTAGATTAGAAATTAAATGAGGAGATATTAATTTGCATTGTACACAAGAAGGTGCAACTTAATTACCTCTGCAAGAACAAATTTCACTTACACAAAGGTACAGTAATCATCTACTATTTACTTTTGAGCATATAAGAAGTCAAGTAAATATATATTTTTGAATAAAAAATCAAAATAGCCCCCATAAGTCCCATTTTGGCTATAAACCACACTAGAATTCCAAGAGATTTTCTCAAACCCAACTAATGACACATGAACCTTAATGAAATCCCAATGAAAATAGAAAAATAAGATTGAAACTGGGACAAGACAAATCAAACTTGTAACCCCACAAGTTCATTTTGAAAATTCACAAGCTTTAAATGAATAGTTGGATGTGCACTCTAAAGTAGACTATCATAATGTTGCCAGGAAACAAAAGCATAGTACTCATGAGTCTAGGCCTCATCATTTGGCCCGCGAGCTTATGGGCCGATGGGGGCCCGCCCGGCCCATCGAACAAAAAGCCTAGCCTGGCCCGTTATGTTTTTTGAGATGGCCCGGCTCGCCTTGGGCTGGGCTAGGCTTGGCCTTGGGTATCTGAAGCCTGGCTCGGCCCATAGGCCCGGCCCGATTAAGCCCAAGAAAGCCCAGGCCGGCCCGCCCACAAAAGCCCTGCCCGTTAGGCCCACATACGTATATAATTATGTATAAATAAGATTTTAGGTTTAGGATTATATCACTTAAATCACATGTATAATTTGTTTCATTTCATTTACTTTTATTTACTCATTCCTAGTTTATAATTGGATGATTAGCACATTAATTTGTGTCAATTATTAATTCAACAATTATATATATATATATATATATATATAAGATGAACAACATATCACATCACCAAATATAATCATATCACGAAACATAATCGTACCACCAAATATAATCATGCTTTTCTTGAACACATTACTAAATATTTGCATATTTATTCATACCATCCTTTAATTTTTTTTTTTGATACTTATTATTTTTTAAAATTATTTCTTAAAACGTATTACGATCTAATTATGTAATAACCTCAAAAATAATACTTGGTTTTATTATTTTTGTGGAAAATCTTAAAAGTTGTATGACTTTATTGAGTGTTTTATGAATTTGATTTGATGTGAAAATATTGGAATTAAGTGAGTTTAATCTCATATTTGGACTAAAATGCCCTTATGATTAAGTTTATGATTTTTTTTATAATGAAGTAGGGCCCGTTTAGGCCAGGCCCGGCCCGATATTTTCTCTCTCCTCTTTAAAGCCCGGCTCGGCCCGGCCTAAGCCCATTAAATTTGGCCCGGCCCATTGACTAGCCCTACATGAGTCATGAGTCGTGACCGTCATAAAGCAACAACTGAAAAGTTGGATATATGAAACAAAGAGAAGAGAATAAGATCATTACAGCCCAGCAATCAACAAACCTTTCCATAAGCTCCCAAGCAGCTTTTAAAGAGGTAGGCTCCTCAACGTTCTACGTCTTTAAAAGAGAAGATTAATATGAAAATAAGATGTAGAGGGGTTTGTATTTTTCTAAAACTTAATATGAAGAGTGATGAGGTGTGTGGGGTGCGTGTATAGATGTACTAGGGTTAAGTATTAAGTTGGATGACCTTTCTTGTGTTTTTACAAATAATAAAACTTAACAGCTTAATGATTTAAGTATTGGGGTGAATAAAGAGAAATGCGGGGTTTAAATTGAAAATCTCTTTATTAAACCATGAACCATATTTGTCATAAGGGCAAAGTGAGAGAATGTAAGAATATATATTTTTATAATATTCTATGTTGCCCATATGGTACGGTCCATGTGACATGAATTAGTTGGATTTAATAAATAATATTTGGAAACAATCCTATTGGTCAAATAAAGTGAAGTAGTTTTCTATTTTATTACCCTGATAGGTGGTAATTGATTATAGATTTCACTAGAAAATAGATCTAAGGGAGATGTCAAATACCAAACATCAAATTTAAATTTGATGGCTAATGTGGCAATTTGACATTTTACACAGTTTTACACTCCACCTGATATGTCAAATTAAATTATTATTTTATTATATTTTAGTGTTGATTTATTTATTACTTCTTAGCATATAATTTTTATATTTTTAATTAAAAAGAAAAGAAAATACAAAAAGACAATCAATTAATTGAAAAAGAAAAAAAAACTACAAGATAATCAATTAATTGAAATATAAGTTCTTTTTTTTGCTTTTTGAAGAAACTGAAATGAAAGAGGCATATTATAAACAAAAATTAAATGTATGATAGGAGGAAAGGGTTGCATATTAAAAGAAAAATTGCATAACGGTAAAGGAAATAAGTTGGAAAGAGAAAGAAGGAAAAAATTTGTAATAGTCAAATCATTTAAGATGAAGAAGGAAAAAATAAGTGAAAGTAACATTCAACTGTCTTCCAAAATTAATGAAATATTCATTTGACGTCTTGCTTTTGAGATGTCAAAAGTAATGGCTGGAGGTTTAACTTTCATTCCACATCAGCTTTGATACTTCAATTGAAGTGATGTGAGATGATATTTCTAGCCGTTAAATGTCTATGTACACTTTTGACACATCAATTGGAGATGGTTTAAATAGTGCATATACTCATCTTATGTATACACTAATAAAAAACACGTGTCCCTGTACAACTTATCAAGATACGTATATTATTTATTGATTTTTCTCATTAAGATCTTATGAAAATCATTAGATTCACAATCTTGTTTGTGATTGAGTATATAATAGACGAACTCAATATTGTAGTCTACATGTGCCTTGAATTCTTTCCAAATGTATATAATTTTGCGAGAGCGAGCCAATACTTTCGGAAGGAAAAAAAATTGAAAGATGGAAAAGAGTCAATCCCACATGCCACATGGCATTTCTTCATTTGGTACCATAGAAGTTGCTTTAACATCAAGTCTGCTGAACTACATCCAAACTTTGCATCAAAAAAAAAAAAAACTACATCCAAACAAACACAAATCCAAACCTGACCAACGAAAAAAAAATAAAAAATTCACAAATCCAAAGATTCAAGGGAAAAAAAGGGAAAAAACAAGCACGCAAGGCAAATAGGCAACTAATTTCCCTCGAAATCATCATCACTCCCACCTAAATCACATTCAATTCCTTCTCCCGAATTCTAAGCCAAATTTCTCTCTCTCTCTCTCTCTCAAGAGCCCTCTGCAAACTGAGACAAAATGGCCGAAGAAAAAGAGTCATCGTCGGTTCCTCTGAGTCAGGCTGAGAATGGTATTCTGGATCCCGAAGATCCAGCCAAGTCTCCTCCAAGCTCCCCCAATTCCTCTACTCGTAAGGTCTGGCTCAATCTCCGCCCTCCATTCTTTCCCTTTCAAATGTACGGATCTAAATATTAGATATTGCATGCGAGGTCTGGTTTAAATATGTCTGAGTTTAGGTAAATTAATGGTTGGCCAAATTGGGCAGATAACGACTTTGTATTTCCTGTTCAGTGCTTAAGCACTTTATTAGTATGATTTATTTTTATTTTAAAAAATATATTTTCAATAGGAGTTTATGTACGTATTTTCACTTTTATGTTTTGAAAAATGGCCAAAAAGCAACTTTTTTTCAATCCATGACGTTCTTTTACTGTCAATCCCTGAAAACTTTTATCTAGGGTTGGGCAATGTGATTTTGGGGAGATATTTGGTTTTGCACCGCATAATTGATTGTCTCAATCAAGGAATCACGAAGATTAGTGTTTATTTGGATCAGATGATTTACTTAATTGGACTTTTAAAATATCAATTTATATGATTAGTTAATTCCGCACACACATGGATTATTTAGGAGAAAGGGTGATTTGAAATGATATTTTCTCATGAGTATTTGGAATCCTTCTGTTTCTTGAATTATCAAATATAAACATTAGTTTTAGAACAAAAAATTTGTTAAACAATTTAGACTAAGTCCTTAGATTCATATCCTTCATTTATCCGATGGCTTTTGAATTGGGTTTTATTCTTCTTTATTTTAATGAAATATATATATACCTTTCATTATTTTTTATTATTTTTTATTATTTTTAGGACCTTTCCTATTGAGAGGGGCGATAGTAAACTAAACTCACACACACTACACAGATGCTAGGACTCGAACCCAGGACCTTTTCTGGGGGGAGCAGTTGCTCCAAACCACTACACTGGTGGGTCCTTTGCTACCATTCTTTATTTAAACACTTCTGGTTTTGAGTATTTGAAATCTCTTATTTTCTTAAGTAATGAAATATATGTATGGAATGGATTTTTTCAACATAAGAAATTTGTACTTATGAAGTCCAATAGGCAAGATCTTTTAAAAATTCAAATTTAGTTCTGTCATTTTGAATGATTCCATCCAAAAGGGCCATTAATTTTGTTATAGTTAGGAGCTTCAGTTCAAAAACATCTCAGATGAACCCAGCTTAAGGGACCTACTGTAGTTTCAATGTGGTATTCTCAACAATGGGCTCAACATGGGTTCCATGTGAGCTCCACTCAGATGATAGTGGAAATTTTTGCAATTCGAAGTTCCATCTATCATTTGCAGGGAATACCCAATTTTTGTTATGTCAAATGTAACCATCTAAGTAGCATCTTGTTCTACATTAATATTCGTGTCTGACCATTTTCAGGCTTGCTGCTTTGTTCTCCAAAGTTGGGTCTCAAAGAAGTTTATGACTGGATGGTAAAAAGTTTAGACATAGCTTTTAAGTGCTCTATTTCTCAATCATTTTTTTTATGATCTTCTAAGCCTATTGTTTTCTTCAATTGCTTGCAGTGTAGTTCTTTTTCCTGTTGCTGTTACGTTCTTTGTTACATGGTGGTTTATTCAGTTTGTTGATGGTTTCTTCAGTCCACTCTATGCTCAGCTTGGCATCGACATCTTCGGTATGATCTAAATGCATTACTAATGGCCTTTTTTGAGAACCTGCTCTTATTAAGTGAGGTAAACATGATAATAATGGCTGCTTTCTTAAATATCTACAATTATTTTTTGGCATTTGTTAATAACTTTAGAGGTTGTGACTCATAAGAAATGATTAGCAAAAAAAAAAAAAAAAAAGAAAAGGCTCGTAGGCAGTGCAAAATTGCGGCTTTTTTCTTTAACTGAGAACATGAATTTTCATTTTTAAGGTAGGAATGTTGCCCAAAGATAATGCAACAGGTTTTAGAAAGTGCGAAGAAGATTGAACGTTTGCTTGTCAATTGGGATAGGAACTTTTAATCTTTGATTAACCCCATAGTTCAGGTGTCGGCATCTGCTTAATGAGGCTTAATGGTCAAGTGTTCAGTTACTGATGGAGCTTCAGTGTGGTAGGAACAATTGCAGCTGCATAAAACTGAAGGGTTAA
This sequence comes from Prunus persica, assembly GCF_000346465.2. Taxonomy (NCBI): domain Eukaryota; kingdom Viridiplantae; phylum Streptophyta; class Magnoliopsida; order Rosales; family Rosaceae; genus Prunus; species Prunus persica. Next base: position 14,726,547 of record NC_034014.1, read on the forward strand.
GTTGTAGTGCTAAGTTGGTAAGAGACCTTGGTAGTTGTGGGATTTAGAGAATGTAATGGTGATGTGCTTAGTGCACTGCATTGACTTTCACCTTAGGGGGAAGGGTGGGGGTTTCTCTTGCTTGTCACTCAACATGGCTTCATGGCGAAACATTAGCTTGTAATGACTGCCCTCCTTATGTGTCCATTGGTACAACAGATTCTTTTTATTATTATTTGAAACTGTTGATTTTTTCAATGCAAGCATATGCTGCATCTTTTATTGAAATTTGCACAGTTTTTGTTTTAGTAGCTTTACTAAATGTGTATTCTCTAAATTTTGATTTTGTACCGCCCATATTCTGCTTCAGTGTCTCTCTCTCAAGGTGCTTAGTTTATGATGCAGGACTTGGATTTGTCACATCCTTACTTTTTGTATTCTTTGTTGGCGTTTTTGTTTCATCGTGGATGGGTGCCACTGTTTTCTCACTTGGAGAATGGATCATAAAGAAAATGCCTTTTGTTAAGCATATCTACTCTGCCTCCAAACAAATTAGTGCAGCGATTTCTCCAGGTAACAGTTATTTATTTTCTGTAAAACTTGGTCCCTGCATACATATTGTTGCAACAAGGGATTCAGATATGAACAAGAACTTGTGCAAACATCCTAGTTGAGGAGCTGGAGGAAAACACGTGTTTTAGTTAGCATGGGAGATCCAAATAAGCCATTATACTTGTTGAAACTCAAGTGCACAGGGATTGTTCTTAATAAAGAATTAAGATTTCTCAGAAAATCAACAAATTAGACTCAAAAAGAGGGTTACATTAAACATAAATCAATGCCAGCCTATATATTAGATGATGATAATGTATTCCAGCAGAAAGTTGTGAAGTGAAATGAGGATTGCAAGTCTTAAATATATACATCTAGGCTTAGACAGAAATCATTGATGAACCCGACACCTTTGACGATTGACACCACATTGCAATTTAGGCTATAAAGCTTTTGTTGGGTTTGAATTTTAGCCTTCTGTTACACATTAACTTAACGAATTTTCCTTGCATGCCATAGATGGACCCCACACCTTTCATGATGGTTTTGCCGTGTGGACAAACAACCAATAATGAAAAAAAAGAATCCAGCTGGCCTCTTATAGTTTTTAATAAAAATTAAAAAATAAATAAATTTATTAACAAGAAAAAAAAAAACTCATGATATCCACCTCTATCGCTCCTTCCCTCCCTTCTCCCTCATCCCTCCATCTCCTCCCATGACCGACCAGGAGTCAAGAGATGTGGGCTTGGTGAGTTGGACCTTTGTGAGACCATGCTCTCCAGAATGACTTCTCCATGTCAAGACCAGTCACTTGATGCTGAGGTGGTGTTATAGAGAAAAATTTATTCAATGTAATACTGAATTTTAAGCGAATGAAAATTAATTGATATTAGTGTTATAAAAGTTTTTGCAGCTTTTCACTTGAATTTTTTACACTGTTCAAGTGGAAAGTCTTTAATAGTTGATTACCAAAATGACCCTTATGTTCGGGGGGGTTGGTTAAAATGTATACTGTTTGTTGATAACGTAGTATATGCCCTTTGTCTACGTTTTTAGCATTTTAATATGTAAGCATTTTAAATTGCCCTTGCAACTTGTTCCGAGCTTGGAGATTGGGGCATATGCTAGGTTGACCTATTTTTCTTTTATAACAGATTCAAGCTAATTATCCGAAGAGCTTGAAAAACAGTTTTAAGAAAAAAAGAAAAGAAAAGAAAAGAAAATGAGACATTAAATGTGAATGCAAACAGAACAACATTTTTTCGTATTTTCCATATTTTGCCTAGTCCATCTTGTGGATATTAGATGCTCATATAGTCTGATGTTGTTTGTTTCCTTTCAATTTAGTGATATAAACTCTCTAATTTTATAAATATACTTCAAATTGGCATTTTAGGCTTTGAGCTTCATTTTCCATGCAGACCAAAATACCACAGCTTTTAAAGAGGTGGCAATTATCCGTCACCCACGTGTTGGTGAATATGCATTTGGGTTTATTACATCAACTGTCACCCTTCAGGTTCTCTTTTTTTTTTTTTATGTTTTTATGTATTTTTTTTCTTCTAAATGTTTGAATCAGAATGCTTATTGTCCTTGCGGTTGGTATTGTGTGTTTCACATGCATGGCTTATTCCAGGAAAATAATTTGCTTCCAAATTTTTTTATTGGGCTGTCATTCCTGAGTCCTTCTAAGTGAGTTATTGTTCTGTTTTTCCTTTTTCCCCTGAACTTTCGTAGAGAAGGCAGCATTAATTACTTGTAGTGTTGGATTACTTTGTTGGCATACAAGACGCTAAGCTTAATTGATGCAGGATATGAGTTAACTAGTACCAAGATCAATTTTAGAATTAACTCAAGCTATTAAATTTTACCAAGCATCAACACCCATCAACAAATAAGGAATTGACAGTAAGAAATAGACATGAAACTAGTCAACCTCAATTGCCTGCATTATGTTCCTCAAAATCTAGAATTTAAAGTGATTCCAAGAATTGTGTAGATTCCTCTAGTTTTAGGGTGTGTTCAAAGTCTAATGCTAAGTCTTAAATTCCATAGGCTGCAATGAAAACAAGTTTAGAAACAAGGCAATGAAAGAAGAATGGGCTAGAATATCAACAAGGAAACAATTACTTGAAAGAAGAATGGAAATTAAACAACAAACCTCTTAATAATAAAGATAAGGACAAACTTGGCTTTGCACCGAAAACGTGGCTTCACATCAAAATTCCCATAGCAGGAAAGTAAACCAGAAAATTTCTGATAGCTGAATTTTATTCATCAAAGTTCATTGCCATTGCTCAAGGCACTACATATATTTATACCCAAATACATAGGCTCTAAATTCATGCACCAAGACTTTATTACTGGATACATTTACCAAGACTATATTACTAAATACATGTACTAAGACTTTATGACTAGAATTAAAAGACAGTTAACTTTAATAAAGACTCTTTAAAACATACTAACTAAATTGAAGAGAACTCTTTAAAACTGAAGGTAAATATGAAGTCTGATGTAGCTCTTCTATAAAATGAAGAGCATTTAAGCCAGCCATAAAGACATAACTGGATTATGATTAATCTTCTTCCATCTCTCTCTCATAGACTCTAAGGGCTCGTGTGGGACTGCATCTCTAGAAAGCACTTCTGCTCATAAGCACTTTAGCAAAAGTGCTTTTACTATAAAGATGTTGAAATCTTCATAAGAAGTCCTATTGCTTCATGGAAAAGCACTTGGGAGTGCTTCCTGAAGAAGTACATAGTAGGTGCTTCTCCAGAAAGCGCTTCTATAAGCCATAAGCACTTCTAAAATTTTTTGCCAAACACAATCATAAGCGCTTTTGGTTGTCAGAAAGCACTTTTAGCCCTTCTAGAAGCACTCCCAAACTGGCCCCAAGTGTTTTGACAATGATGTCCTCATCATTAATCATATGGAACTGTTTAATGCGTTTATGATGAATGCCAGAATAAACATATCTAAGCTTAAGAAATTGGTTAAAATCTTTTATAAAAGATTCTGAAGCGCTATCCATATAGAAGCTGTTTTGCATATGATAATTTGGTTGCCTCATCTTCATTAGAGAAGGTCATTGGCAATGTATTTTCATTTCAGCATCTGTACAAAATTCTCGGGGATGCAACCAATGATCTTCCCTTATAAACTCCGAAGCTTAACATCTTCGATTAGGCAGTAGTGAAAAACTTCAACTGATATAAGGAAAACAACTGGTTATGGGCTCTGGTTAAAACCTGAATTTACAATACAGAATCTTTCAAGTTTTGTTTGACTTGGAACATAACCGGGCAGCATTAACCGGGCAGCATTCCTCTTTTATCATTTTAAGAGAGATGATCTATTAAGAAGTTCAATGAACAGCTGAACACCATAACAGTGGGGAAGATTCTAACCAGTGTAGAGTTGAAGAGATGAGTACTCCTGCCTCGTATTAAATGAAAAATGGTATCTTTCTTTGATCTGAAACCAATAATTGGAGCAGTGAGAGCATGAGTTGCCTACATATAATAGGCCCTGTTGTGATAGGATTTCAGACAATTGACATAATGATTGAGAATAAAGATATTAAGTTTACCCAATTAGGTGGTTCTAGTTTTCTTCTGTTTTCTGTCTGTCACCTCATTTTTATCAATTGAAATCAAACAAATGCTTTGCGTGATCCTTTTACCTTGTATCCTTTTACCTTTTACCTTTTATTTCCAACATAAAAATCACTTTTTGGCGTGCTTTGCGTGATGACCTGCTGAATCATGTTAAGTGCGTTGTGTTTGTGTTTGATGCGTCAATCAGTTGCTGATCTTTGGTTTTCTTGTTGGTTTTTCTGCAGAGAGATAATGAAGATGAGGAGTTGTGTAGTGTTTTTGTCCCAACAAATCATCTATACATAGGCGATATATTTCTTGTTAACTCCAAAGAGATCATAAGACCAAATCTGTCTATTCGAGAAGGCATAGGTAAGATTTCTCCTTTTGGCCTGACATAGGTATGGGTGGCAATCGTGTTCTTGTTGTGTCATTTAGTGTTTGTGCCAAATATTAGTTAACTCCAACCTGTCATGTTGGAGTTGACCCACATGTGTTCTAATCTAAAAACTTGAAATTAAGTTAATTTTTTATCCTAAACAAAGTTATAAACTAAAATGAGTTTATTCATAATCAGCTCACATGTGTTTGACCTTAACTTGGTCCATTAATTATTCATGTTAGAGGGTCATGTCCTATTCATGTTTGTGTCAAGTAATAGTAAAACCCCAACCCTCATATCGGGTTTGAGTTGTTTCAACAATTGCAACCCAAACATGCCTTTGGCCACATAGGTCTGAATTTGTCTCTTTTCAACCACTTTGGGCCAGCTCCGCCGTAATTATTGTTCTCGTAGCTATTAGGCAACCCTAACCATGTACCATGATGATCTGGTAGACATGGATGGAGGTGTCTGCCTGCACTCAAGGTATGCTCACCTTGTTGAAATGGTGGGTAACAGAGGCTCTTCATTATTAAGAAAAATAATAAATTAACATACGTTTTCATTGTCTGCAATAATAACCTTCACATAATTCTTTATAATTTTTTGAAATTTTTATGGTGGGCTCAAAAAGTTTGATTACATTTCCGATATATCCCTCTGTGGAAAATCTACATTATTACGTGCTAATGGATATCAAACATGCATTGACCCCATTCAACAAATTTAGTTATACTTCTGTCTACCAGTTCATAACTAGTTGTGCTCAGTAGTACTTAAGTTGGTAGTTAGCCTAACAGCTGTACTTGGGAATTTGCATGTCTTCTGTTGACTGAAGGGAATGCATCAATGTCAAAACTTTTGCCACCAAAGCGTTGAACTTTTTGACCTTCATTAGATTGCTGTTACATTTTTTTCCCCTGCCAATAATGCAGAGATAATTGTTTCTGGGGGTATGTCAATGCCCCAAATCATTTCTCCTCAACAAAGGATTGCCCAGCAGATTGAGAAAATTCCGTTGAACAGAATAAAGTGATTGCATCAAACCGAGACGTTTCTGGTAATTTTATGATTTTCAGTATGTGCCATGATGTATGAAGCATCAAAGTGTTCTCTGTTCGCTGGAATGATAAGAGTAGGGTTGTTCATAGCAGTAGGCTTTTTGAGGAAATATTATTCTCTTTTTAGTTTTGTAGTTATACTCACATTGGGAAGTGCATTTGTATACCATATGATTAAATGATGTATCGTCTATGTTTATTTAGACAAAAAGGGCTGGAGTTTCAACAAAATGATTCTTTACGTACATATCTTGTAAGTTATAATTTCAATCTCTCTCTCTCTCTCTCTCTCTCTCTCTCCTTGCATATATGAAGAGGAGGAAGACACATCAAGGTGTCTTCTTTCTTATTGTTGTTTGTACCATATTTGGAAAATGGGCCAAAAATGGTTTTATTCTCAAAAAAGATTTATTAAACCCAAGCCCAACCTCTTTCCTTTAGAAACGACAAAAAAGGGCCTTTTTAGATTTTGGGCCAGAATTTCTCAAAAGCCCATAGTACTAAAGGACCCTAACTTTGGTTCACATTAAAGTTCAGAAAATTGGTAACTGTTGCACATTGACCCACTTGAGGGTCTGAAGAGGGATTGTCACCATTAATGGCGACTTGACCGCCGTCTCTCCCAACTGGATTTCCAGTTGTAAAAGGACACAAGTTTGAGAAAGATCCCTCGAGACCAATAGTTTTGTTTGAGATATTCTGTCCTCCCACTTATGGACCGGCTAACAAGGATAGATCAACAATTGACTTTGGATAGCAATCAAATATCCTCCTCCAACCTTCATCATTAGGGATTCTTGCCTATAAATACAAAGGCTCTATAGCAGAAAAATAGGACTCTCTCCAAAAACCAGACGCAATGTCTCGAAAACACTTGAAAAAACTTCAAGATCTTTTCAGATAGCCCACTCTTGCATTTATCTTTTATCGCTCTGACATTTTAATGGTATGATTCTTGTTAAAACAATTGGTTTGAATTTCTAGAAACATATATTCTGTTTAAACTGGATAGAGAAATCTCTAGTTTTTTATATTATAATTTGTATTCAAAAGTAACTAAATGGAGAAATTTTTGGCTTTGATTTCGCTTGTCATCGTACCAGAGTTGGATAGAGGGATCTCTAACATCTGTAATCTCTTTAATTTACTCTCAGCACTTCTTGAACATCTGCCATTTAGTTGTTTTATATACTCTTGTAGATTAATTTATTTTCCAGCCTTTGCATATTTAAGCTTGTCATTATTCGAACTCAAGATAAGGGTTCAGGCCTGAATAAGGCTTTATTAGTCTGAAAGTAAGGGCTTGTTTGGGCCCGAACTACATTGATGGGCTCGAATCGGCTGAATCTTGACTCGATCTAGGGTCATCTTGGGTCCAAGTTAGGTTTTTGAACCCAAATAGGGGAGCATTAACTACGACATTGATTTCCTTCTCGTTTGATCAAGTACCATTTGTATCTATTAAACCAACAACGCATGAAAGAAAGAATATTGGAGTCCTCTTGATTGAGGCATAGAAAAGAACTCATCCAAGCCAGTACTCCCCTTGAACCATAAAAGCTTGATTAGAAGTCCAGAACAAGCGCGAATCCAGCAAACAGATGTCCTACATCCCATATACCAGGTTTATTGGGCTGGTCTCATACCCAATAGTGGCACGCCTATGCAATTTGCGATCAGGTTAGGAAAAGCAAGTCATCAAGGTCCAGCCCAAGCTTGTCCGTTCTTGTCAACCTGATCCAACGTTCAATATTGTCCTAGAATTGAAAGAATCCTCTTGCGAGCTAGAAATCCAATCGGGGCATAAGTGTTGACCCGACAGCCTTCCCACTCTCTAGAGCAGCTCAACTCGTAAGAGATAGAGTGTCAAAAAAAGGGACCAAAAATTGTGTACAACGTGTCTGAGGCAAAGGACAACTAATTGAAAATTGGTTGTTCCTCAAATTCATTTAGGTTTGCAATATAGAATAAGCATGCACTTTTAGCCACATTGAAAGTCATCCAAACAATTTCATTGTAGGAGATGATTCGATTACTAGCTAATTATCAATTGTTGTAGTCTTGATATGTAATAACCCAAACCTAAAATTCACAATTAAGGAATATTTTATTTTGCGAAAAGACAATTTTGCCCTTGGAATATTTTATTTAAAAAAGGGTAACTTTTTGATCGAGAAGGAATTTGATAATTCCACTTACACTATTGCGTAGAGCACGGTGAAATGAGTTCATAGACACGTAGTGGACCTGAATCGGAGTTGTAGCGAGAGAGTTATGGTCAAAAGAGTCTCAGTGGCACAACCGTAAATATTTCGAAGTTGGATTTATAAAAACCAGCTCAGCCTTCTCTCTCCTCGCGCCGACCTCCCTCCCTCTCACGCGTCTGTCCCTTCTCTCCTTCGTATCTCCGGCCACCGACCACGGCTGTGGACGGGGCGTGTACCAAAACGACCGGGACGACGTCCTCTTCCTTCCCCGACCGTTCCCGCCGGCGACGCGGCCTGTGCTGGCCGGAAATGCAGAAAACTGCCGGGACGTCACCGAAACTTCAACGCCGTCGATCTCCCTCCTCCGGCCACCATTTCCGTCGACCCAGGTACGGATCTTGAACCTCTCGAGCTGTTCTAGCTGCCTGTTGGGTAGGATTAGATCGATTCGTAGTGTAGCTATTGGATTTTTGAGCTTGAAGTTTCAGCCAATTTTCGGCCTCCATTTTCTGCCACTTCCGGCCACTTTTTGGGGTAGGTCCAAGAACAAAAGTGGCTCCAAATATGGTGTTTTACCTAGGGTAGGAGTTTGGACCCGTGGTTTGAAGTTTTTCCGGCGAGGCGTAATCGCTTTAGACACCCATCGCTGCCGGCGCGTGCTGCGGCGCGTGGGTGAGGGTAGCGCAGTGGCACTGTGTCTTGTTGCGATCCTTATGTTGTCACGAGCGCGTAGGATTTCGTGGATCTCAATTTGGATACCGTTTGAGCCCCGAACGGATTTTCCATATTATGCGACTTCCGGGTTCAGAATTGTTGAACCGTTGGATCGCGCTCAATTTCGGATATGTTGTTCCAAATAATTTCAGAATCATGTAGGATTCGACGGATTGCGAATCGGAGTCCCAGATACTCCGAAATTGCGAACCTTGGGGCTAGGGTTTGGAAATTTTGTAATTTCACGATCGTGATCAATCCGATCGTCAGTTTCAGACCAAACTTGCAGGATATGGTTCTTTAAATGTGAGGAACTTAAAGGAACTCTCAGTTTGGTCATTGGAGGTCGTGGACCCCACGGGGTTTCGTATCGACCAATATGAAAGTTTATCGCTTAGTGAAGTCTTGAGTCCTTTCAGACGATTTTTAAACATCTTAAATGCCTAAGTGGGCAGAAACATGACTTTAAAGTTAGTGCATGCACTTCTAGAAGTCGGGGGTCAGAGTTTTACTTAAAAACTTATACCGAGTAATTTTATTAATTAAATATTCATGATGGTTTATCCAGGCACCGGGACCAGGCAGGCCCGCAGGAGAGACCTTCAGGAGGTCTAGCTAGCTCGGACCAGGAGTGAGTGGACTTTCTTTCATAAATAATTTTATATAAATGAGTTTATATAATGAGTTTTATTATTTGATCTTGAACAAGGTTTATTAATTGTGATTTTTCCTAGTATGCTTTGTGAAGTTACATATCTTATTTATATGCTGCTTAGTCGATATGCTAAAGAGTTACAAAAAGCAGAGTTTGAGATTTACATCAGATAAAATAGCAGCATAGTTCCCGATTTAACAAAAGTCAGCTATTTATCAGATTTTTCAGGAGTATATATTATATTTTCTCAGAGTTCTTGATTTAATAAAAATTCAATTCTTCAGCAGATTTTCCAGAAATGTTATATATTTTAAACCACTATGAGTACCCATCTATGGTTATTACCCTCAGTTATGCCGATGTCTACCGACATCCAGTTTACCCTCAGTTTTGTCAGTGCACTTGACATTTGCCTCACGAGTTTCGAGATCGTCCGGACCGTGGGTGCCAGGATTTGCGGCTCGGATTGACTTGGTGTTCCGAGACCTGTCAGGATTTGCGGCTCGGATTGACTTGGTGTCACCGAGACCTGCCAGGATTTGCGGCTCGGATTGACTTGGTGTCCTGAGACCTGCCAGGATTTGCGACTCAGAGTGACTTGGTGTCACCGAGACCTGCCAGGATTGCGGATCAGGCTGACTACGGTCCCCTGAATCCTGCCAGAGCGGCTCGAGTCGACTTTGTGTCATCGAAACCTGCCAGCAGATCAGGTTGACTATAGTCTCCTGCATCCTGCCAGTTTGCGGCTCGGATAGACGTTGTGTCGCCGAGACCTGCCAGGGGAATTGACGGAATTACAGGGGTACACCCGAGTGGTAGTTTTAATTGATTGCAGTGCTTTTATGCAAGGTTTAAGTACATTGCTTTTATGCAACTTTGATTACAGTGTTTTTATGCAAGTTTGGATTTCAGTGCTTTTATGCAAGTTTTATTGCTCTTGAATACGATTGTATATATTTATATAAATATATAAATACCTTGATTTCAGCATGTGAATGCCGTGAGTTTAGTATGCTTTAAATGCAGAGTACATATTCAGTTTTACTTAACTATTTTTTTACAATGGGGGTTAGTATATTCTTAGGATATTTTATGAACCTTTATTTTTGTCCACTCACATTTTCAAATGTTTTGCGCCCCCAGGCTGTAGCGTGCACAGGAAATCCACCACCGGGCCATCTTGCCTTCCGCGCCTCCTTGTTACAGAAGTGTTGGTTTGTAAAAAGTTTCACTTCTCTGTAAACTATTAGGATTACTCTGATATATTGCCCTAGAGTGAGATTGGAACTTTTGGCATGTATATTGAAGTGCTGGCAGTTGGTTGTATGGATATTTTGCTCGTTCTGACAGGTGGAAATTTTGGGATTGAGCAAATTACTGGGGACATTTTGCCGAATTTTCGGCAGGAGTCAAGGTTAAAATTTTAATTAGAAGGGCAATTTGGTCAATTTGGTCAATTGTGCCCGACATTCGCCAAGTGTTGGACACGCACAAGGTTCGACTTGAATTCCAAAGCGGAATTTGGTTCGGGTCCTGTCATAATAACTCTTTGATCTATAAATTCATATTTTCTTCGTTTGGTATGATTTAGGTGGGTCCAACCGTAAAGGAAGTGTTAGGCTAGTAATTGGCATTACTTGGAGCTGTTATTAGGAAAGTAAAGCTTCTAAGGGACAAATTCCTTATAATTGAGACTTAATTACTAGATACCTTGTTTTTTTTTAAAGTATGTTTAATTTTAAATTTAATTTATATTGTAATTGTAATAATATTTATAGACAACTTGAATGTTGTAGTGAATGGGTGAGCTCACAGTTTAAAAGTGTCAAGGTTGACCATTAGCTGACGAATTTTGCAATCTCTTGACGGTTTTTATCTGTTTGGGAAAACGTTTTTTTGGTAGACAAAAGTGTCAAGTATGTGGGTACGTTTTATTGACACTGATATTATGAATATAGTAATGCTATTTAGACAAACAAGATTGACCACTTTAGCTGACCATTTTATGTGGCAGCTGATGTGGTCATGCCATGTCCATTAATAAATTTTGCCATGTGAATTCTACTTTTATTTATTAATTTTTCTTTTCAATAATTATTAAAAACTAAAACTAAAAGTGAAATAGAAAATAAATAAATAAAACACTAGCGTCTCTGTATCCTTATGCTTTCTCTGCTCTTCGTGTCCAGCACACCCTTCATCAACCCATCCGCATCCTCCATTGTTATTGAATTGTGAAAGGAATAAACTACACTAAAAATTCCAAAACACACAAAAAAAAAAAAAAAACGAATAAAATTTGCAATTTGATTTAAATTCCATAGATGCAAATGCAACACCAATTATGCATCAATTTAATCTAAATCTTAAGATTTGTTTACCATAATATACAACTAGTTCATATTTATTTGGCAATACACAACAAAAATAGAGACATTGGAGTGGAGAAGATGTAATATTGTAAATTTGTAATCCCTTATTAATTTATTTTGATATGTCTTTTTTTCCCTTCTTGATAAGAGTGACCAATCTTCATGGCATTGTGTGATAATAGGTAGTCAGTGAAGGCGAGAAGGTTTCGGATTGGAAAGAGTGTTTGGACAGATTGATGGAGCAATCGGAACAGCAACTTCGACAATCAATTTGTCGATTTTCTTTTTTCTTTTTTACAAATGTTTTACGCGTATGTGCTACTAGATTTAAATAAATAAAAAGTGGTCGAATATTTTTATTGAGAAAACTCTAAATCTCAGCAACAGCAATGGAGGATGGGGATGGTTGGATTTGATGGAGGAAGGGAGCGGTGGCGGATTCAAGATTCTTATTTTTTTTGCTAAACTGTTGAGGCATTTTTTTAGGAAAAATGAGTCATTTCCTATTTAATTTTTTGTAAATAAAGGTTATTCGTAACAATGGTTCCTCAATTCTACTCGAAGTTACATTTTGGTCACTCAACTCAAATATTAGTTGCAGAGGTCACTCAATTGGTGTTGTGTTGCATCATTAGTCCCTACGGTCAAGTCTGTGACCTTTTCTGTTTAAAATGATGATATGACAAGCACATCTTAGATTATTGATGGGCAAATGTGACTTTTCAGTTAGGATTATTTGTAGCAATGATCCCTCAACTATACTTGTAGTTACATTTTGGTCACTCAACTCCAAAAAATAGTTATAGAGGTCACTCAATTAGGTGTTGTGTTGCACCGTGAGACCCTAGCAATTAACAGACTTGACGAGTGGGACTAATGGTGCAAC
>NC_034014.1:14739056-14809248 GCF_000346465.2 Prunus persica
TGAGTGCAGGCAGACACCTCCATCCAGTTACCAGATCATCATGGTACATGGTTAGGGTTGCCTAATAGCTACGAGAACTATAAATACGGCGGAGCTGGCCAAAGTGGTTGAAAAGAGACAAATTCAGACCTATGTGGCCAAAGGCATGTTGGGTTGCAATTGTTGAAACAACTCAAACCCGATATGAGGGTTGGGGTTTTACTATTACTTGACACAAACATGAATAGGACATGACCCTCTAACATGAATAATTAATGGACCAAGTTAAGGTCAAACACATGTGAGCTGATTATGAATAAACTCATTTTAGTTTATAACTTTGTTTAGGATAAAAAATTAACTTAATTTCAAGTTTTTAGATTAGAACACATGTGGGTCAACTCCAACATGACAGGTTGGAGTTAACTAATATTTGGCACAAACACTAAATGACACAACAAGAACAAGATTGCCACCCAACACTCAATTGAGTGACCTCTGCAACTAATATTTGAGTTGAGTGACCCAAATGTAACTCCAAGTATAGTTGAGGGATCATTACTGCAAATAACCCTTTAAATAATATTAAATTTTTAAATTTTTTGAATAAAAAAAACACACTAATACTCTACCATCAACCCCAACTTACCCTAGAAACCCTCTGTCTAATACCCGGAAGAAGAAGGGTTTTTGAAGATCTCAGGTGCAGCAATGTCTATTTCAATATATCTCACGCACATCTTGCACTAATTTCTCTCTATCCTCTTTAGCAAAGATCAATTATCTGACTTTTTGGGAGCTTATAATCATTTGGTAGATCAAGTTATTGATTAATAAATCTATAGCAGACCAGCAACCAAAATTGAAATGATGGAAGAACATGTATCAATTTCATCAAAAATACAAATTCTACCAACATGGGTGGCGCTGGCAGAGTGGTGGTGGTGAGGTTTGGGTTGAGGTTTAATTAAGGGACGAGAGGTGAAACTAATTTGGGATTGGGAATCAATTAAGGTTTTTGGGTTGTGGAAGTCGAGTAGAGAGAGGGCAGTTTGGGTTAGTTTTTATTTATTTTAAGTCTAGCTCAAAATGACGCCGTTTTGATGCCAGGTCATGAAATTTTTTTGAAACCACTTGGACCAAAATGACATCGTTTTGGCCAGGCAATTTGGAAAAAAAAAAAAAATTGCCTAGCTCATGCAGACCTCTACAGGCATATTTTCGGCCATTTCATGGAGCCGTGCAACCCCTCTTGTCCCTTAATCCATCTGCCACTGGAAGGGAGTGTTGGAGATGAAGAGCATATAAAGTGTGAGGCTACAGACAAGGGACGCAATTTTATTTATTTATTTATTTTCTATTTCACTTTTTGGTTTTGTTTTTAATGATTATTGAAAAGAAAAATTAATAAATAAAAATAGAATTTACATGACAATATTCATTAATTGGCATGACATGATTACATCAACTGCAACATAAGGTAGTGAGCTAATGTGACTAATCTTGTGTGTTTAAATAACATTATTGTTATGGATATATTTCCTGCATCCATTTAATCCCCAATTGTCAGGATTATGACACAACAAAAGAAACAAATAAGCAGAATGAGAAGCACTCGACTACAAAGAACAAATACTTTAAGTTCATGATTACCTACAGGAATTTAGGGTTTCAGTCTTAGAAACAAAGACATTAGAGCATCTCTAACGGGACATATCTAGCTTAGGCTAGGTCCAGATCTGGCCTCAAATGAAATAAAACACTTTATAATGCATGTGTTTGGCCTAAGGCAAGACAAGGGGCTAGTTTAGCCCAAGTGCTGACCTAGGCAAGAGAGGGCCCCATAGTAAGCTTTTGGGAAAAAAAAAAAAAGGGGCCCAGCTTTTCTAAATGCAATGGCCTATGAGACTTTGCCACATGGTGCTCCAAAAGCTACTTTTTCAACGGCAACTTGTTGTGTTGTTCTTTTTGTTTTTTTTACGTTTCAACGGCTAGTTGAACCTTGTTTGTACCTTATATATATATATATATATATATATATATATATATATACAGAGAGCTTCCATTGAGGGATCCCTCAAATAAGCTTATTTGAGGGACACCCCTTGTAGGCCCCACTCCGGATTGTATTTCACTAATCCAAACCATCTATTTTGTAGATACTCATTCAAAGATCATCCCTACAAAAAATCACTTGAATCCGATATCATTTGACCACTCAATTAAGTTATTGAAATTTTACCATTTTCTTAAAGTACCGTGTTCATTGATTTTGTAAGACACAATTGGATGTCGAAACGGTTTCCGATTTGTCTAATTTTTTGTTAGGATGATTTATGAATGAAGATCTAAAAAATAGATGGTTTGGATCATTGGGAAAAAAATTGTAGGGTACCCTAAAGGGCGTCCCTCAAATAATTTTATTTGAGGAATCCCTCAATAGAAGGGGACTGTATATATATATATATATATATATATATTTTTAAATATACTCTAAACCTTTTTACTTATTTATTCTTGTTATATTTCTACAAAATTCAATGAAAATGAAAAAATAAGTGTCTTTTTTTATTTTGCTAAAAATTGTCGTTACCAATTATGGCTCAAAATTGTTTCCAAAAATAGTTGCTTTTCTTATGCTTTGATTTTTTTATCACAAATAAAATAATAATAAACTAACATAACAAATTTTGAGTTTTAGGCCCCTAGCCCCTCACAATCACTTGAACCACAAAAAATTTGAGAGTCTATATTCTGTGAATAGTACCATTTTAAGGGGCTAAAACAGCACCTAGTCCCTTGTCCCTTGCCCTTGCATTAGACATGATCTTATATAAGAAAAAAAAAAGGGAGCTTCACTATTATACCCAAAATAGGGGCTAAAATTATTTTAAAAAAACAAATGAAATGCACTTTAAAAACACACCCAAAACTCATTTGCTACATAAGAAATGAGTATTGAAGTTCCTATAAATTACATGATTGCCACTTATTAACTTAAAACAAGCCAATACAAAAAACTCAACAACAAAAAAAAAAAAACCCCAAAACAAGCCTGGCCCAGAATTTTATTTTTATTTTTATTATTAATTTTTAAACCCGAACAATTTATTTAAAAAAAATTCGCGAAAACCAAACAGGGGCTCTTCATAGAAGTTCGTTGTTAATACTATTATGTCATAAAACTATCTTGTTAATACTACTATGTCATAGAAGTACATTGTTAATACTCTGTCATAGAAATACATTGTTAATACTCTGTCATAGAACTATCTTCTTAGGACTTCTTCATTGAAGTATATTATTATTAACAAAAATGAGATCCATAATTGAAATAGTAACAAAAGATAAATCGATCATCAAAGCTTAAAATACATTCATCAAATCAACTAAAATCCAAAGAAAAACACATAATTGAAGCAAAAAATCAAAATTTTAAAGTCCAAACTAAACGACGACGACAACGACAACAACGACGATGACAATGCGGCGAAATCCCCATCTTCCTTCACAGTTGAAGATGATGTGTCGCTATCAAAGGGCAAAAATCTCACTTACTCGCAATGAACTAAAAATCTGAACGATCTAAGTACAAGAAAGATTTCATAACGAGAATTCGAAGCAAAAAATTTGAAAATCGGAGCTCGAAGATGAGGAGTAGAGCTAGGAGCATCTGATCGAGGTTTATTTGAGGTTCCGAACAATCTGGAAAAAAAAAAATGAATAGAAGCACGATTTTAGAACAAAAAATAGAAAGTGAAATATTGAAAATTGTAGATCAGAGATGAAGAATATAGTTGGATCTGAGACTGAGCTTCAAATGAAGCTCCTCTTGCTCTAACACTGAGAAAGCACCAGTGAAAAAGGAGAAAATGAATTTAATTTTTTTTTTGGCAATTTAATATTAATATCAAAATGAACAGTTGTTAGACCTGATTTTTTTTCTCTCAAATTCGTAGTACAATGGCAATATAGGTATTTTACATACACAAATAAACTAAAAAAAGCTATTAAATTGAAAAAATAGAGGATTTTATTATTATTATTATTATTTTTTTATGTTTATAATTTTTAAATAATATAATATTTCTTTATAAGACTATGTCTAAAATTAGGTATATAACTGAATTTATAAAAAGAATATTACCTGACCACGGTAAAGAAAAAAGAATTTAGGGTTTCATTTTTGGCTAACACAAGTCTTTAGCTCTCTATCTTTTTGGCCAAACATCATGAGACATGGGGCACCACGTACGGCTTTGCAAGCTTTGCTAACGGATATACAATCAGTCAAGGACAGCGGGAGGAAGCACTGCCCAATCGCCATTACTAAGCTTCTGCCGCTTCTGTCTTCTATTTGTCCTTTGACCATGCTTTTTTGTATGCTCCATACCCAACATCATTGACAACGTTGTCCTAAATTACTCTACTTGTCTACAAAAGAAAGCTAATAATATGATATCCTAATCCTTATGTGAGAAAACAGCAATAAACAGCTAATTAGTTTTAAGTTCAATAATTCATCACAAAAATCCAACCAACTTCATTAAACATCAACGCCCTGATTGCCACCACCATTTCCTTGTATTAACACTAGCAGCTGAGGATTGAGATCAGCAATCATCTCTTCATTTATATAATTTGCATTGTATTTAATCCCCTACCTGCACTACAAAGCTAAATACTAAGGAAACACTTCTACAAAGGCACCAAGGGATGGGATCAGGGAAAAAGTAAACTAACTGTTTGGGCTAAAATTTTGCACGCCAAGCCATTTTGTTAAAAGGCCCATAACAAAAAAATCAATTGGGCTTTGTATCTATTGGAATTGGAAATCAACCCAAAATGCTGAAAAGGCCCATACCATGTTTTGGGCAGGTTGCAAATATTACCATGGTCTAAAAATTAATTACCATTATTGGCAATTAAATCTGACACACTCAGCTTTGGATCAAAAGGCCAAGCTTCTAAAAACTCTCACCATCTGATCTCAACCCCAAAAGTGCAAATCTGCAGTTTTTTTTCTCAAAAGGAACCCCACGTGACTTTCTAACATTGAAAAAGTCAAAATTCTCAATTAAGACAGAGGAAGTGATAATGAGTTAATGAAGATAGGTTTTTTTTGTTGAAAAACCTTCTCCATTTTAAAAACCAGGAAAAGAAGATCAAATCCCCTCTTCAAGGGTAGAGAGGCTCTGCACCAAAGGTGGTTATTATTTCAAGAGATAAGCAAGTTACATTTTCAAGAAAAAGCAAACGGACCATCATGACAGGTTGTGTTTTTGTAAAAGAACAAACATAGAACAAGAGATTTGGTATTTTTTCAGAAAAAAGCAAAAAGACCATCACAGGAACTGACTATTGATGGTTCTTTGTTTGCTACATGAATAACTTCTCAGCACTAGAATTTTTATTTTATTTTTATGCCCCTAGATATTAAAAACCTCATTCAGATTCTCTATAATGTAAGAAGAGGTGAATAGGGTGAAACACAGCCAAAATATCAATCAAAACAAAAACTCTCAAGTTATATTGACAAAATCATTCAAATCTACAAAAATCTTCAGACTCTGAAGCAATCAAGCCATTCAGTCTTGAAAAAATCATTTAACCCCCAAGCAAAAGCAGCCAGAACTTAGGTCATTCTTTCAATTCAAAGAAACAATTCACAAAGAGAACATGTTCTCTCTCGTTACAAATTTGGTCAGCATAAGCCAGGTGAAGAAGAATCCGGGTTTTTACAATATGAAAACCTCAACAAATTTATGAAGAGGTCCTGATCAAGCAAAACATGTACTATAGTGCAGCTCCAGCTCAGAAATCGTCAATCCAGCCAATTCTGCCCCTTCCAGACTAAAGAGGCTTCAATTTCGCCCATCCAACAAGCCTTCTAGGGCTTGAAACAGGTTGAAGCTCTGCCAAATTCAAATATTGGTATCGATTTCCAAATGAAACCTATCGGTTGAAGGTGCTGACGGTTCAATCCAGCATAAACACATCCAATCTAGCCCAGTTCAGAGGCAGCTACCCAGGCAGAGATCAAAGTCCAATGTTCTGTTGTCTTTTTTGGACTTGGTAGTTCTCTTTTAAGTTTTGTAATAGGCATAACTGCTCTCTTTTTAACATTTATTCTGGCCAGAACTATCAGTTTTGTACTGTGAAAAATTGTGAAGTCATCACCAGTCTGAGGTAAGAAAAGAACTTACTTGGGAGATATTCCTCACCCAAATTCTCGATTGCTTGTTTAGAATCAGTAACTTGGAGGGCAAGTTATCTATTTTTTAGAAGTCTGCTAAGGTATTAATCGCTAGCTGTGGCACATTCATACACAAAAGAAAGTTGATTTTTTAACCACAAATGGTTCTTAAGTTAATGGGGAACTTTACCCTACAATCACAGTGCTTTGCCATGGAAAGAGACAAAGCAGCTCTCCAGGAAGGACATGAATAAGAGGCATGTTAGGCATTCATCCCATGACAGTACCAGGAGTAGTCGTTCTAGGTCCAGTTCCAGAAGGATGAACTAGATACAGGATGCTGTACTCCGACAAAAGGTAGCAGCACAAAGGAGCCAAATACTCTAAACAACATGACAGCCATGATGCAGTGGCAAGTCAACAGGCAGTTCAGGAAGGATCGTGAGGTTGCTATTGCGAGAATTCCAAACCTAGATATTGTGGTCCAGCAGCTAGAACTCCCTTTTGGACCTCCATCAGGATTGGCATGGCCATGCCAAGAGAATCCTCTCATTGCATAGATAGCTAGAATGCCAGGACAGGGAGAAATCCAGGCTGGACAAAAGGGAAGAGCCTTTCGAGTCCAAGAACAGGAAGCTCCAATTCCTCCAGCAGGCCCTGCACCAGTTCAGGCCCCCCAGAACCAGCCAGAACCTCCACCTATTCCACGACCAGAGGTCCCACGTGATCAGCCAGTAGCACTTCTGCCTAAGCAACCAACCGTGTTTCCCTACATACCTAGAAGGATGGACCTCAATCCATTTCCTTCGCTGGTAAGAGGCAAGAGAGGCAGAGGGGGATCAACCTTTTTGCCAACAATGACAGGAACAAGTTGGGGGCGAACTGGAGAAATCATCCAGATCTCGAAGAGGAGGAGGAACATAGAGAGGAAATCATGCCCAGACCATACAGAATGGAACAGAGGGGTGAGCACAATCAGCCAGAACTAGGTCGAAACCTATATCCTGTTAACGTTTTGAATGACATGGGAGCACTACAGAGAATGATCAGAGAAATGATAAAGCCTGAGGCCAGAAGAGGAGAAAGGCCCACCTACAGGAAGCTATATCCAGCTTATATTGATCAGATGCCTCTATCCCCAGGTTTTAAGGTACCAAATTTCACTTTGTTCAACGTTGAAGACACCCATGCGTCATCAATTGAACATATAGGCAGATTCTCTGTCCAGTGCATAGCCATAGAGAATAATCCTCTACTAAAGCTCAGGCTTTTTGGAAATTCCATCTCTGGACAAGCCTTTACCTGGTACACTAACTTACCAGCCAATTCTATTCAAACAGGGGAACAGATGGAAAAGCAGTAAAAAACATTCTCTCAAAGAAAGCGTCACATAGAAGAAAGGAGTCTCTCCAAGGGAGATGTCAAATGCAAAATGTTAAATTTGAATTTGACGGTTTATGTGACAATTTGACACTTCGGAAAAAATTTAACTCCCTCAAAAATGTCAAATATCATATTATTTTATTGTATTTTTAAAAGCAAATGGAGCCCATATTGACAGGACCTGACCCAAATTCCACTTTGGAATCTGAGCTGAACCTTGTGCGTGTTCGACACCTGGCAGGTGCTGGGCACTCTTGACCAAAATACCCTTCTAAGTTTCCTAATTCTTTTTCTTCAAGTTTGACTTCGGACGAAAATTGGGCAGTCTCCCATGTAATTCATTCGTTTCCCAAAATTTTCACCTATACAACAAGCAAATTTAAATATCCCCATTTATTCAGCATGTACAGAAATGAAATTCATACAACCAAACATGTCACATACCAAAGTCCAAAGATACTGACATGATAACATACATGACAGGTTAAGCAGAAAATGAGGTGTACAAATAAGCTGGGCTGATATATACACCACAGCCGCCACTTAATGCAAATAATATCATATTAGGCTCACAAGTGAGAATGATAATAAAGAATTTATAAACTTCCTCAAATTTTGAACTTCTCAATTAATCACTAACAACGTCAACAAGATTTCGAGCATAAAAGAAAGACCTTAGTTACTAATATATATTTTGAAATAATAAACATATAAATTTCAGAATCTCATTGGCGTGAAACAAACTTTGCGACCTTATCATGACATCAGGTCTCTTTAAATAAGATAAATCGTTCTGCCAACTGAAATTGATCCCAACCTTTAAAACAACATAAGTACGTTAACAAATTTCAAAATAACTTAACTGAACAGCTTTTCAATCACTTGGTCTTGCGGCTGCACCTAGTATGAATTAGAGGAAGTTCAGTGAGTAGCCTCATATAACTTAACTAAACAGCTTTTCAATCACTTTCCTTTGAAACTCACATAAGGCTCATTATATAAATAAATATATATATATATATCAACAACTTAACTGGAATATATATATTTTCCTCTTTTACCTGTAAAACAAACTCATTGCTTAAGAAAATAATGGTGAACTGTATAAAATCCTTAAAATTTAGGAAATTCTCCATCCTTGTCTCTTAATTATAAAATAGGTATTAACTTTTACTCCAAAAATACCAAGATAATATTATTAATACTTGTTAAACATCTTATACCCAAATACTCTTCCCCCTAGGTGTACCCCCATTTATATTCCGTTAATTCCTCTAATATGCCATCAATTCCGATGAGATTCCGTCAATTCCATGATTTTCTATTTAATTCCCACAATATACCATCAATTCCGATAATATTCCGTCAATTTCAAGTATCCTGTCAGTTCCATCCTCGCAGGCCTTAGAAACACAAAGTTAACCAAGCCACATTCCTCGCAGGCCTCGGAAACACAAAGTTAACCAAGCCGCATTCCAAGGCCCGCAGGCCTCGGAGACACATAGTCAACCCGAGCCGAAATCCTTGCATCACACGGTTCAGGCGTCCTCGAAACTCGTGCGGCATTATCAAAAACAACAAAATAGTTTGAAGGCAACTGGGGGGGGGGGGGGGGGTACTCCTGTGGTGAGTTTGAAAACCATATCCAAAACTTATCACAAACTTTTCTTTATTCCACAAATCCATTTTTCAAATCTTTTCTCAACCTTACAAAAATCAGTTCTCAACTACCTATGAATTTACACCATATACTGTTGAGAACTAGAGTCCATAATTCATCATTTCTGAACCACTGAGTGTATATATTAGGGTTATATTTTCATCATCTGGATAGAAAATATAACTATTTGCACATAGGCTTGGTGCAAGTAACTGTGAAACCACTTACCAGAACAGGATTTCCCAGTTCAATCTTGCTATGTGTAAGAGATGGAAGACATAGAAAGTTCACAGATTCTTTGTTAAGAATAGTCAAGTCAACCTTAGGGGAAGGCCCGATACATTTTAACTATTTTTCAAACTTTTCTGTTGCACTTTCTGATATAAATGTCTTAAAAGCCTTAACATTGAATATTCAAACTCAGGGTTATGATATGGACCCAGGATCCCAAAATCTAGCAATTATTTACAGGGTTTCATATAAGGTTATGAACACTGCCTGTCCCAAAGCTAAAGACTTAGACAGTAAAGGTGAAACTACCTTGTTCCAAATCAACCTTGAAAAGTCAAACGTGGCAGTCCGAAAAATGATAAAGTGGAGTGATATAACTCTACCAGAAAAATGGATTTTGGATGAAGTAGCCCCAAATAAGCCCCTTGAAAATCAGGAGCCAACAGGATCTCGCAATTCACTGATGGAGAGGTAGAAATACAATTCTCCAGTGCTAGAAGAACTAGAATTGATTTGGCACCCTCTAGATCTAACCGTATCAGAGCCTAAAGTCCCAAGAAGAGTTGTTAGTTTGAAGGTTTTCTGTCAAGTTTCCTTTACTCACTAGTCATCGAGTTGTCTAGCTGTCGGATAGGCTCGTTGGATGTTGCCAGAAAGGCGTAAGGTGTTGAACAGACTTAGGCAGGGACTTGCAACCTTGAATTAGGAGGAGAACAGAAGGAAAGCATAAAACCCAGACTATTAAAATGGCAAGCCTTAGGAGAATCTTGTCTACCCATTCTTTTGGAGATGCAGGCGCTAGTAGCAGTTCTAGCCATAGAACCCTAAGGGTGAAAAACTCTCAAGAAATAACCATGCGAGACGTAGAAAAGGAGTTATGCAACTGGGATATACCCAGAGTACCCCTCACTGATATCTACTATAAAGGATCTTTCAAATTTAGATCTGATTATGCAATAAAAACTATTGAAAAAACTATATCTTTCATTGATAAAAATCATACTTTCCAGCTATTTACTCAACGTCAAATCGACCAGCATCTATATATTTATAGACATGTAATTAGATATTTAGTAAATTTTATTAATCATGCCGAAATCCAATTAACAAATCATTCCATTTCAATACTATAATAATAATCTTAATAGTAATAGATAAATAAATAATAACTAAATAATTAAATAACTATTATCCCTAGAGATTTTGTCACCTCCAATAATGCATATAAATCCATAGTAGATTGCATGGTAATTTAATCAATGAAAAGTATTAACCTTTAAAGAAAATCCATTATCGAATCACTTCCCAATCTAAACTCATTAAGCAAGAAATTTCATACTAAAAGAACCACGTATTCTTAATAACAAATGTCCATTGATTTACTAATAATCATAACACAGCCCAAGGCTCACATTCACAACCCACCAATTTGATATTCCAAGCTCGCCCATTCCATAATTTCAGTTATCAATATAATATCCAGGAATTTTCATAAAACACTATAAAAAAATTTTCTAATCTCAACATAATCAAAATAACTTGCCTACCGATCAAGACTCGTTCACAGGGTCATTTTAGTACTTCTCGAAAGGTAAAACTACCTCGAAAGACTCACGATCATCCGAGGGGTTAGATTGCCCAAACTTGGTCAATTGGGCTTGTGGGGCCCACGACCTCCGATTCCCGATCCAAAAGTTCCTATAGGTTCAACCAGATTTAGGATACACGTACCGCAAGTTTGGTTCGAATCGAACTGTTGGATCACTTGCGATGGCACTATTGGATGGTTATCGCTTAACACAAACTTTAAGTAATTGAATCGGAACATCCGGGCCTCTGATTCACAATCCGCGAATTTCTAACCGATCCTAGGAATACATAAACCAACATATATTAAAATAAAATCGATCCAACTGTCCAAACATGTCAAACCCGGAAATGCCTAATATGCGATATCCTATCGACGATCAAACGATATCCAAATTCATATCTGAGCATACCATCGTGCTTGGGATGACATGAGGATGATTTAAGGACTCAAGGACAGCCCAAAAAGTGGCCCACGCTCCTACAGCGAGTGGGTGTCCAAAGCGATTTCGGCAATCGAAAAATCTCCAAACCACCGGTCAAGACTTATATATACATAATCACCACATAGAGTGGAGCAACTTTTGTTCTTGGACCTACCCCAAAAAGTCAACGGAAGTGGTCAGAATCAGAGACTGAAAACTGGCAGATTTTCAATCACTTATTTAACCCCCTAAATGCAGAAATTTCTCCTATCCAACACAACCAGCAACTAGAACGCCTCGAGAGGTTGAGAAAGCATACCTGGATAGACGAAAATGGTGGCCAAAAGTGGGAGAAAGAGCGGCTGGAATTTTTTTGAAAAATCCGGCCAAATTTCTTGATTTTCCTGCGGTATTTGCGGCGGCTCGTGGCGGCAAAGGACTGGGGCTGGAAGAGGAAGAGGCTATAGTCCTTTTGGGACCAGAATCGCCCCAGGTGGCGGCCAGTGATGGCTGTGGTGACTGTTGGAGCCATCAGCTAGAGAGAAAAAAATGAGGGGGAGGGGGGTCTGCTCGTGGGAGGAGAGAGAGAGAGAGAGAGAGAGAGAGAGAAATTCTGGTTTTAAAAATCTGTTTCAAAAAATTACTACTTTGCCCTTACTTGAATTTTGATCGTATCTCTCGTTACAACTTGATGTATTCTACACAACGGTACAACTGAAATCCCCAAATTCCTTTCTGAATTAGAAGTCAACTTTAAACCATTAACATATTCCGGGGTAAAATTATCTTTTAATTGAATAAATTAATAATTAAATATTAATTTCAGTTTGGGTTATTACACATATGATGCATAACGTTTTTAAAGAGAGTAAATGATAGTGGGGTACATGACTAAAAAAATATTTGACATCAAACTTTTTGATATGTTATTTTTTATATATCTCTTTGAGCCTTCAAATCCATGTAGGATTTGACTACTCGGTTGGAGCAACTTTAAGCTTCAATATTTTTCCGTTTCATGTCTATATGCAATTTGACATATCAATTGGAGATGCTTTCATGAAATGGGCCCCCAACTAAGGGATTGGATCGGTAGAGGGCTCTTCCATTAACCAAACAAAATTTTTCGGTATATATGTCAATTTCTCTTTCATTAACTAAATAATAGGACATTTAACCGTCCGGGTTAATCTAATATTCGGTTTGAGTTGGTTCGGTAGGTCGTTATTAAAAAAAAAAACTAAATATGTAATAAAAATACAATTTATCCAAATTATCCATGTAAAAGATAAAAATCCGATAGTCTAATTCATGCAAAGTAAATAACTTAGTTTTAAAGTTACAAACAAACAGGAAAAATACATAATAAATTAACAAATAATGTTACAAAAACAACATGAATTAAAATTTAAGGCTTCAAAGAGCCAAAAATTTCAATAAAGAGGCCTAGTGATCTTCAGTCCAAGTGTACTGCAGTCAAAGAAAAACAAAATCATCAATAATCTTAAAGTAGATGGGTATGTTATTTGAGATAAAAGAAAGTTATAAGTCAATGTACCATTCAAGATGTACTTATAGATGTACTAGCAGCCACTTGCTCTTTGATTTGAGAACTAAAATTCAATTCTATATCATTAAACAAATTTAGGTTTCATGTATGTTGTGTTCTAGTATTTTGCAGTCTACAAAAGTAAAGCATCCAAGAGGCATCAAGTAGAAGCTGAACATAGCAACGAAGGCTGAATGTCACTAGAGTCATTCTATAGTGAGGATCTTATTTATGGCCCTTAGGTGAGGTCATATGTGAGCCCCTGAAAAATTTCAGAATACTATTACCCTCACTATATTAATTGCACGGTCATATTTAAGGTATGTGGGCATTTTCTGCAATTAAATATTGTTATTATATTAGAGAATAAATTATTTTCGATAAATTTGAAGTGAGAATTTTGGTGTTTTGACTTCATAGAAAAATAGTAGAGGTTGATAAGAGCTTGTGGTATTTTTCAGAGAATTTGTTGGAAGTCGGAAGTATTTTTGGTGAATTTTCGAAGTTGGAAAATAGGAAAAATAAAATAAGATTGACACATGGTGCTTTCCTATTGATTGGAACACATCACACAGCCACTTGGCAGTGCGTGATTGGTTGGACAGCTATGAAGACTTTAGACTTAAATTAGGTGTCAGAACCTATAATACTATTTTGTGAGTTTGTTTAATCTAGATTGTTTATCTATTCTAGGATTAGATCACAACCGTGGATCAAATCAAAGACTTCTGATTTGATCTGGGCTATTAGATAAGTAATTGGGAATGCATCTAGATCACCCATGTTTGGGCTACCATGCACCTCCCACACTTGATCGAAACCACATCTTTTAATCTAGACCTTTGATTTAAATATTCTAACTAATCCGAACCGTTGAAGAATTCTATAAATACTCCTTTCCTCCTCCCATTTTCTTCACACAAAAACTCTCCAAAACCTTCCTCCCTCTCTTCCGTTCCTTCTCCTCCACCATAACCACCACATTTCTGGGAGTTACTATTCATCCTGGATACTATTCACCCTTCTAGGCCACTATTCATACCTGCTGATCACTTGTCACTAGTCGTCTAAAATCACTATTCACTCCAAAATCGATCCTCGTGGTCACTATTCATAGTTTTGTGCAACTTTCATCCCGGGGGTACTATTCATCACAGTATTTTACCGAGGTAATTTATTTCCCTTACCTTGTCTTTTAGTCATTTTTAATTTCATATTCCTTTTCATAAACTGTTATTCTACCGAATTTAAAATTGGTAAATTCAATTAATTCAATTTTCTTAAATTAGGAAAATTTTCAAGTTATTCTTAAAATTGGACCCATTGCCGTCACTCTGCTCATTTGAATTTTAATCAAACATAATAATCTTATGGACATATATTCACCGTTTTCTTTGGCTGTTATTACTGAACCCGATTATACCTATTTCCTCTAGTCCAGATGTATGAATAATAAATGACTATTTGGACTTTAACCTTACTGTACCTTAAACTGATCGTTTTTGGACCAGGGATGGAACATCAAGGATTGTTGGGACATTTTTTTTAACATTTAAGAGCATATATGGACCATATTGCGATTACTGGAGACTTCAAGGACTTATTGATAATTATTGAATAGTTTGAGGATTGAATTATAATTTGGACAAAGTTGAAGCAGCAAAGTGCAATTAAAAATAGGTTTAAGGGCCAAATTAAAAATAAAGGAAAGTACAAAGATGAAAGTGAAATTATGGACAAGTATGAGGACCAAGGTGCAATTAAAGATAAATACTAGGACTAAAATACAAATAAGGATTTTTGGTAACATGTTTGAACGTTGGACTAGGAATTAGTTGCCCAGGCAAGGACAGTTGAGCTCAAAGGCGTAAGAGGCAAGTTAGACATAAGTTTTGGATTCCAGGTAGGGGGACTCATTCCCGAACTTGTATTTTCGTGTAAATATGACATAGTAAATATTGTCATATGCAAAAGCTACATTGTTTTTGGATGCCATGTTTGTGTGGTTTTTATGAATTCTTGGCTTTGGATATTTCCAAAGTTTTGGAGGGTATACGCCTGCGAGCATTATCCTTGATGACTTGAGGGTGAAAGGGGCACAACAACTTCCCTAGGTTTCGATCCCCTAACCTCTGGAGGGGCTACATAGATCGACTTTTCCAATACCCTAAACGTGAGGTCTAGTTGAAGTAGTGTAGCCAATAAATAAACACTCTCACTACCATACCAGGTGAGTTGGTTATATTTTTATTGCTGGTAGGGGTTGTTGGCCTATAAGGATTAGTCATTAGACAAACATATACAGGAACTCCGAAAGATGTTTCTGAAAGTTGTGTGAACATGCCAACTGTTTTGGATCCTATACTTATATGGAAATGGTTTTATGTAGATCATATCCTTGGGTTGATATCTTGTCACGACTTCCCAACTTGTCAACATCTTGATTATGATCCACATCAACTTCAACATGTTGTGAGTTCTATTCTTTAAAGTTGATTGTGTTTCTCCTTCCTTTGTATAATGAATTCTGGATGAGTTGGTTTTTATTTTAAATTATGGTTTGTAAAATAACTTTGGAAGTTATTAATATTATTCCATAACCTCTAGGGTTGGTTTTTCTTTCAAATTTTGTATAATGATCTAATAAAAGGACTTAACATATTTTGGGAATTATGGGAATATAACCCTTGAGATTTAGGTGTTATATTTTCGAGATCCTCAAAACATCCTAAAAGAGACGTAGACCAACGTCCAAAGCGTTTTAAGTAAGTGGTGAGTAAACATTCAAGCATCCTAAGGGATATGCCTAACCAAGAGGCCAACAGGTCTATACAAGAGACAGCTCACACAGTTGCCCAACCAAAAGGCCAATAGGTCCACTCAAGAGACAACTCACGCAGTTGCCCAATCAAGAGGCCAGATAAGTCATATAGTTGCCCAGCCAAGAGCGCCAGTAGGGACAAAGAAACGGTCAGCAGACCTAAAACTCAACAAAGAACAAGCAATTAATAGATCGAGAAGTTCAATTATATTAGTGAGCAGCTGACATGCCCAAGTTCAGTAGATCAGATGAAATGGTCGACCTAGACCAATACTTAAAGCTACAAAGCTACAAAGAAGAAATAGTCTTCATCTACGTTGAGACTTCAGCAGGAGGCTCCCTCTTGTTGATGTCTTTGATCAGTTCATAATTGTATATCAATTTTGAACCATTCTAGCTTATGATTTGGTTATGTTTTTTAGTTAAACTTGTGCTTTTAATATGTTTTGTGTTTATCATTTAGTTATTTGAGCTTTAGATAGCAATGGTGGCTTTGGATAAGACTAGATGCAAAATGGTGCAAAAATGTGCAGACTGAGTTAGTAATTCGTTTTGGCCTTAACATCTTCATATGACCTTGGATTGGCCTAAATGACATGTGGTTGGAAAGATGACATTCTAAACTTCAAGATGGATGACCCAATGTCATTAGTTGCTTAATGGAAGCCCAAGTCGTGAGCCCATGAAGTTTCTAGTCATACTGACCTAAGGATGAGCTGGTTGTTGCTTGGTCATGATGAGCTATGCATGAGCTAGTGTTTCTAGTGGGATTTGTTGGTGAAGTGCAACAACCAAATCAATTCAGAATTCTATTACATTAGTGTGCTAGGTGAGATTGGTAAAGTGAGTGTTGTTGGTGGAGGCATAAATCAATTTAGAATTCTCCTTTCATTCTCCCTATAAATACCACTTCCATTCCACACCATAAATCAACCACATCTTGGGATTCACACTCACACAACTCATCCATCCTTCATTCCATCATCCACACTCCCATCATTCCTCAAACACATTCATAAATCACCCTCAAACACTCCCACAACCCCAAACACTCAGCAATCAACTCAAAGCTCTAAATAGCTCCAAATTGCCAAAACTGTCCCAGCAAGCCTTTCTTCCATTTCCTTACGAATTTCCTCTTTCTTAGTCATCACCACTCACCCAAACTTATCCCAAATCACCTCCTTAACCTTCATACATCCTTCTAGATGTGGGGAATCTCTTGGAGAAGCATTACACGTGGAGAAGCTCTTGGAGAAGCGTTGGACACCACAAGAACTTCATAAAAGGGTTTTCTACTCCTATTGTATTCGTTATGTTTTCTTAATTCTGTTCATGTTATTTTGATATTATGAGTAGCGAAATCCATATCTAGGGTTTCAATGTAACATAACATGAATATTCTAGGTTTATAAGTTTCAAGTTTTAAGTTTGATTCAAGATTCTGGTTCTTATTCATTACGCTTATCAGTTGATATGCTTGTTTGAATGTTTGATCACCATTTAAACTTGTATGTTAGCTATCTTGGCTGGAGTTAAGAGTAGACACCATATGTTTTAATTCGAATTGAACTATGAATAAGAAGAGTATGTATGGACATTCGACAACAAGGATTAGATACATGCTTGGTTGTTTAAAATGTTCTCCTATGCTTAATGGATTTCTAATGCTTAATTTAGGTTCGACAACAAGGATCTAATTAGGGAATTAGGAATACATGGTTTAAACCAGACACCATGGCTAGATTATACATTAGAGAGAAACAATCTTTGAATTTGAATTAGACTTGTCACTTGATTCCTTATAACCTATAATTGGATTGTTATGGTGAATCGAATTGCCTAGTCTTCAAATATGTTTCCTAACCCTTAAGACCACTCTTTGTTACACTTGTTTACTTGCTTTGGTTTGCAATTTCATTTTGTTCATTTGTTTTCACAATCACAAGCACTCTCACTTGAAATTCCAATTTGATTTTGCTTCATTTGTTTTCAAACTCAATCTCACTTTAAAATCTGTTTTAGGCTTAAATTCTTTTTTCTAGAATTGGGTAATCTAAGTACATAATTAATCTGAACTTCTCAGTCCTCATGGGTACGACGTCGTACTTGTCATGCTATACTACTAATTGGCCCGTAAAATTGCGAGTTAACATAACTATAGTCCTCTTCAGCTCCAGTCTCATTAGCTGCATTTCTCTTTGACTCCTGTCTCATCGACTGCCTGTTCATTAGCTTCGGCTACCTGCTCATCAGCCTTGGCTACCTGATCATCAGCTTTGACTATCTGCTCCACAACACTAGCCTTTGCCTTATCAATTGCGCCCTTCTTTGCTTCATCCTCCTCGATTGTAGGCTCATCAGCCACTATCTCACTAGCTATCTGGTCCTTGGCCATATATGTGTTCATGAAAGTATCTTGCTCACCTCAAGCAGAATACTTATCCCGAAAAAAAACAACTCAACCTTTCCATCACTAAAAGGGAATATACTTTCTATTTCTAGAAATGCTAGTTAAGGACTCATCCTAGTCGAGACCATGATGTATCCATCTTTCAACATCTCTAGCTAGGAGCAGACCACCTTCCTGCTCTTATGGCTTGACTAACTTAGGCCATGACTGGCTCGAGATTAAACCTTTTATTGATCTTGTCAACTGCAAGCAAAAGACAAAAGTCAGTTGGTCACAAGAACTCATATATGATAAAACTTTGAATATGTGAGTAAAGGATATTAGCAGTTCGAGACATACTATAGCAAGACATTGTACTAGTCGGCCAGCTCAATAGCTACCCAGTCAAGCTGGTCTCAACATAGCATAATTGCCCGGCCAATCCCGCAGTTGGGCCCAACTCTAATAATGAGTCAAAAGCCTCCTTTAGTCAGGAGCCCAACTCACAAAAGGAGCTCAACCTTCAAAGGATGCCAAGATGCAGTTGGAAAGCTTGATAAATATTTATTATCTCCTCCATGCCTCATAAGCGCATGCATAAGCTGAGGGGCATTTACGGGAGCAAATATTTCGGTGACCAATGAACGGTGACACGTAGAAAAGAGAAATTCCCTTAGTCAAATAATTATCCCAATTAAATCTCATTTAATTAGGGAGATAATGATTTGATTTAAGATGGAAATATCTCCCTCAATCAAGGATGATATTTCCACTAAATCTCCTAGATTAATTCCAAGCTCCTATTTTTGATTAAGAATAATCCTAATTAAATAAAGATTATTTTTCAAACCCTAGCCTACAAGGAATCTATAAATACATGGGTACACAACACATATAAGGTAATTCTGAAACACTAGAGAACTTCTCTTTCTCCTCACGCCACTCTCTCTCTCTCCTTCACACGGCTTCGGCCACCTTCACACACAACTCCAGCTACCCAGATCTCTCAGTAAGAGAAGACCTTCATCATTTCCATTATTTTCGCATCTTTTTCAAGATCATTTTACTGACTTAGGCATCGGAGGGCCTTTGGCCAACACTTCCGGGTGTAGTCCGTTGACTCCGCTCAAAGGGTGGAAGAATCTCTCGTGAATATTCTCCTGTGAGAAATTTGCTCAAACAACAACCCCTACAAGTTAATGAAATTCCCAACCCCCACAAATTAGGGAAAGTCTCAAAATATATTAAGACATTGTAGTATTAAAAAACATACAAATTTCACAAATTTTGCCAAGAGTTCAAAACTATTTGAATTAGCTTAAATAGATAATTAGTGTCCAACATTAGCTGCAAAATACTACATGATTCATGTACTTGATAGGCCAATAATGCTTCAAAAGTATTTAAGGGTCGAAATCCTTACACTAAAATTCAAAATTAAACGCCATTTACAATGATATAATTATTATCATTTTGAGTCTTTCCTATACACACTTCATGACAATTGACTCAATGTAGATTTTGTCAAGACTTTGCTGTAGTTCCCTCTCTATCAAAACAAGTCCACTGCCAAACGTTAGTGTTTAATGGGCCTGAATGAATTGATAGAGAGAAACCTAGTAAAATCCATCAATTCCTTCAATGTATCAACAAAATTAGAAAACAATAGAATCTTGTAAAACCAAAGTAAATAATAGGAAGAATTGAAGAGCTCTCAACATCATATTACAAATGACATGAAATAAATATGCTTTAAACAAATATGGTGAGATACCAAATCGACAATAAGTAGTAACATATATTATTAAGGCCCTAAGTTCTATATGCAAATCAAAGTAATGTACTGCTGGAAAACTAAATCAATAAATTAGTAATATGTATATGCAATTTTGTCACCAGATACGTCAACAAAATAATATTAGGGACATTAAAGGAGAGAGAAATATTTTGAAAAGAAGCCAAAATGGACAAAAATGCCCTTATTATTTTTGGACTTCCAAAGGAATATTTTACATTTGTATGTATTTGATTTGAAAGTTGAGGAGTTTTTCTGTCTTTTTCCGAAAAAATTTGGCTTTTTCCAAAAATGAAAGTTTTTTTGTGGCTAAAACCTAAATTTACTGTAATATTATGCATGAGACACGCTGCCTTGATAACCCAATTCTCAAATCAAACAAATGGAAACACTTATCTGACAATGTCAATCATTCTCGTGACACCCCTCTCAAAGGTTCTTTTGGAATTTCGCCTCTTTCACTTTTCATTATTTGTCAGAGTCTAAGACTCTTAAGCTTCCACTAAAATTTTATAAAACATAGTAGCTACTGAAATGGAGTTTTAGTTATATGAATAATTTGAGTAGCACCCAAATCTACTCTTAAGATTGTTGGAAAAATTTGATGATGGATGCTACTTTTTCTGCACAACATCACATAAAATAATTATTAGTAAAATTATAATTTTCATTTACATAGTAAATTAAATAAAATTAATAAAAGTACTGTTAAATACTTATCTTTTGGGGAATAGAAGATCATTCTCCCTTCATACTTAAGTAGAATAATAGCTTTAGGTTGAGGCGTTTCATTCACTGTTTTTAAGAGTAAATTTCGCCCTTTGAAGACAATGTCTCGGTGTAGCAAGGTTACCCTGCAACCTATGACCCTCATAAGTGTACACTCGCAATATTTAGGTCGGATGAACAACTCGAATCTTTCCCTTGATAAAAGCTAAAAAAAAATTGGAACACAAAGATACACACACTCAAAGAATGTGGAGAGAGAAATGAAGAAAGGTTGCTCGAAACATGCTGCTCCAATATTGCTCCACATATCATCCAACTAGCCCTAAGGCTTTTTATAATTGGTTCCACTTAAAATCTGGAAACATAAAATAAATTTTGTATTTTAAAAGACTCACAAAAATTCCATCGGGAGGGCAAGGTAGGGAAGAAGATTGGGTTTCCAGCGTCTTTGGTGTTTTTTGGTTTTTAAATTTAATTTTAGAGGGCAAAAGTCCAGCAGCAAAAAAAAAAAAAAAAATTTAAAAATGACACATGACATTAAAAAGCACAACTAGGCTCTCTCTTCATTGAAAAGCAAAACAAATCACTCATTGACCGAAGAGAGAAACCGTGTGCTCACACACTACACGGTTTCCAACTTCTCTCTCCCTTTTCTAAGGCTGTTTGCTTTGCTTCTTCTTGGTTTCTTGGCTGATCGTGAGTTGTATTTATTTTTGGGCGAGTTTCTGGTTAGCTTGCTGGTCTTGTGGTTGTTGTCTTACCAATTCTCCGGCTTTATAAATTTTTTTTGTTCAGGTAACATTAAGCTAAAGCAGCTGCCTTGATTCGTCTCCATTTCCATAATTGCTTTGTTCAGGTAACATTAACATGAAGTATATGCAGTTTTTAGTTCACTGGTGTAGGCTTATTGAAGCCAACCCATTATTTGAAATGTCATTATATTTTTGTTTTAAGTGTTGTAATTGGTATTTTTGTTTCTTCTGAGCTGTGCTAATATGTGAATAACATAATTGCTTATATGTTGAATTCCTCTGTTTCTCTCTGCTGAATTGGAAGGACAGGGTAATGTTCTTTGTTAGATATTTAATATCTTTTGTTTGATAAAAAATCATCTATTTCCTTCTTTGTATTCATATTTGTTATTATTATCTATTGAGTTTTGTATTATTGCATAGTTGTTGATAAGAGTTCTGTTCTTATCAAACTAATGCATATTGATTCTACAAAGTCCGATATAAAATATACAACAACGGGCTCAGAAAGATAATCTGAGTCCAAATTGACATGTTTTGCTAAGATGATCCAAATTAACTTGTTCGACTCTCTAGATTTCCCTAGTTGTCCCAACTTCGTATTCTTAATCTGGTTTCTTAGATTTTTATTTACACCAAAAAAAGACCTCTTCAAATTTCAATTTTTTTTTCTTTTTTCAAGCCATTTATCATCATCTTTGTATCTATTCAGTTGAGTGTCTGCATTTTTGAATATTTAGCTAGCAAAGTTCTTGTTTCATTGAGTAGTGTTTGCTGCAGCAGCAGATTGCCAATGGCATTGAGCACCCAAAGAGCCTCTGCCTTTCTTTCTTCAGCTGCTCAGTTGGGTCCTCAACAGAACCACGATGTGTTTTTGAGTTTCAGGGGTGTAGACACTAGAAATAGCTTTGTATCCCATTTATACCACGAATTGCAGCACAGGGGAATTAAAACATTCAAGGATGATCCAAAGCTTGAAAGAGGGACAACCATTTCTTCAGAGCTCTTCAATGCAATTGAAGAATCAAGGCTTGCAATCATTGTTCTCTCGCCAAACTATGCTTCTTCTTCCTGGTGCTTGGATGAACTTACAAAGATTCTACAATGCATGAAATCCAAGGGCACAATTCTGCCAGTGTTTTATAATGTGGATCCGGCCGATGTAAGAACACAGAGGGGTAATTTTGGGTGCGCGTTCACTGAGTATGAGGAAAGGTTTAGGAAAGACATAGAAAAGGTGAAGCGATGGAGAGCTGCTTTAACAGAAGTGGCCAATTTATCTGGGTTAGATTCAAAGAATGAGTAAGCATGAGTGAACAACCTATGTCTTAACAAGGTTTGGATGTAACATTTACCTTGTTATGTTTATGGCTTATATTTTTTTACTTTTCTTCCTTGTATTGTAGGTGTGAAAGAAAGCTTATTGAAAAGATTGTTGAATGGGTGTGGAGGAAAGTGCATCACACATTGAAATTGTTAGATTCCACGGAGTTGGTGGGACTTAAGTTTGTGAGTAAACAAGTAGATTTGCTTCTAGCTCCTGATGCAGATGATGTTCGCTTTATAGGGATATGGGGGATGGGGGGCATTGGCAAGACAACCATTGCCAAGCTAGTTCATGATAGCGTTGGTATTCATTTTGAAGTTAGCTGCTTTCTTGCTAATATTAGAGAGGTTTCTGAACGGGGTAATCTTGTTGATCTACAAAGAAAGCTCCTTTTTCCGATCTTGAAGCAACAAATTACTCATGTTTGGGATGAACAGTCAGGAACCTATTTCATTAAGAATTGCTTATGCAATAAAAAGGTTCTTCTCATTCTTGATGATGTGAATGATTCATGCCAACTAGAAAAATTGGTTGGAGAAAAGGATTGGTTTGGGAAGGGGAGTATAATCATCATTACAACTAGAGATGAACGTTTGCTAGTCAAGCATGATATACATATATCATATAAGGTAGAGGCATTAGGTGATGATGATGCTCTTGAGCTCTTCAGTCAGAATGCCTTCAAAAAAAAAATTCCAGACGAAGGTTTTTGGGAATTGTCTAAGAGTTTTGTAAACTATGCCAGAGGCCTTCCACTAGCTCTTAAACTTTTGGGATGCTTGGTGTATAAGAGAGATCAAGATGAATGGAAAAGTGAATTGGAGAAGCTACGGAAAAATCTTGAGCCAAAAGTTTTCGATTTGCTCAAACTAAGTTATGATGGACTAGATGAGATGAACAAGAATATATTTCTTGATGTTGCATTTTTCCATAAGGGGAAAGATAAGAAGCAAGTAATTGAAATACTAGACAGATGTGGCCTATGCGGTTGTATTGGGATAGATGCTCTTGTTCAGAAATCACTCTTAACTAATATTTCAGACAACATTGTTGGGATGCATGATTTGATACAAGAAATGGCATTTGAAATTGTTCATCGAGAGTGTCCTGAAGAGCCTGGTAGACGCAGTCGATTGTGCAATCATGATGATATCTCTCATGTATTCATAAACAATACGGTAAGAAATTATGTAGATGATACAACGTTTTAGAAGAAATATGATTTCTTTTAAGCACAATATTAGACTTAAATGTGGAATTAACTTTTCCTTTACTATTCCTAATTACAGGCAACAAACAAAATTCAAGGCATTGCCTTACGCATGGGGAGACTTGAAAAGGCAGATTGGAATTGTGAAGCCTTCTCCAGGATGTATAACCTGAAGTATCTTGAATTTTATAATGTGATCATTTCTTCAAGCCCGAGAAGACTTCCTAATTCCTTAAGAATTATCAAATGGAGTGGTTATCCTTCCAGATTTCTCCCACCAGGTTTTCAACCGAATTTCCTTATTTCACTTGAGATGCGTGACAACAAACTTGTTCGGCTATGGGATGGGAGAAAGGTAAGATTATTGACCATATTCCATTTTACTAATTAATTTTTAAATTTTAAAAAAATAAGTTTTAAGTTTTTTGGTAGCTGATTGTATATTCTGCCAATTTTTTTATTATTATTGATCAAACAGGACTTGCCCAACTTGAAAAAAATGGACCTTTGTTACTCCGAAAACTTGACCGCAACCCCAGATTTCACTGGCATTCCGAAACTTGAGCAGTTGAAATTTGAAAGATGTGAGAATTTAGTTGAGATTCATCCGTCAATTGCATTTCTCAAATGGCTTAAATATTTAAATCTGAATGGATGCAAAAATGTTAAGAGTCTTCCAAGGGAAGTAGAAATGGATTCTCTTGCATATTTCAGTCTTGAGAGTTGCTCAAAAGTGAAAACGATT
Organism: Prunus persica; assembly: GCF_000346465.2. NCBI lineage: Eukaryota > Viridiplantae > Streptophyta > Magnoliopsida > Rosales > Rosaceae > Prunus > Prunus persica. Next base: position 14,763,838 of record NC_034014.1, read on the forward strand.
CCAGAATTTTCTGGACAAATGAAGAATTTGTCATCACTTAATTTAAATGAGACGTCCATTGAGAAATTACCTTCATCGATTGGACGTTTGGTTGGCCTTACTTCTCTGAATATAAGGGATTGCAAAAATCTTTTGGGTCTTCCAAGTGCAATTTGTAATTTGAAGTCTCTTGAATGGCTCAATGCGAATGGATGCTCAAACATTGACAAACTCCCAGAAAGCTTGGGGGAGATGGAGTGTATAGAGTGGCTTTTTCTAGGTGGAACTGCTATAAGACAGGTGCCATGGTCCATTGTTCGTTTGAAAAACCTCAAATATCTAGATTTTGGTGGATGTGGATCACAGCTCAAATATCAAAGAAATGGTTTTGTGTTGGATTCGCTAGATGGTTTATTGTCTTTGACGAGATTGGATCTGAGTGATTGTGGTCTTTGTGAAGGGGATATTCCGGGTGATATTGGCTGCTTGTCCTCTTTAGTAGAATTAAAGCTTAGTGGAAACAATTTTGTTAGCCTTCCTGCGAGCATTAGATGTCTTTCTAAGCTTAGGTTATTTCGCGTGAACATGTGCCAAAGGCTTCAACAATTGCCCCATCTTCCATCAAATAGCACACTAGATATAAACACAGACAATTGCACTTCCTTAAAAATGCTATCAGGTCTGCTAAAGTGGAGCAGAAACGGAGAAATAGAAATGTATACTTTTACTTTGCGTTCTGCCAATTGTTTTGGATTGGTCAACAATGAAGGCTGTGATAGTTTAACACTTCGAATGCTACGGAGATTCCTTCAGGTTCTCTCTCTCTCTCTCTCTCTCTCTCTCTCTCTCTCTCTCTCTCTCTCTCTCTCAATAATGACTTACTAACCTATATGTGGTCACAGGGGTTTGTTGGCCAATTAAAAATTGTAATTCCTGGAAAGAAAATTCCAGAGTGGTTCAGTAATCAAAGTGTGGGTGACTCATTAACTGTGGAGCTACCTCCGGATTCATGTAGCACGTGGATAGGGATTGCTTTTTGTGCTGTGTTTAGAGAAAATCAGACAAATCCAGCTGATGACCTTTCTGAATTTCCTTGTTTTCGAATTGATTGTTCCGCAGGAGGAGAATTCCTTGCGCGTAGTGATACTTTTAAAAGAGGCAATGTTGTGTCAGATCACCTCTGGGTAATTTATGTATCCCGTGAAAAACTGAAGAGGAAATGTGGTCAGATAAAGGTTTTGTTAGAAACTTATTATAGCCAATATTCAGAATGGTCACCCAGAAAATATTGCTCGAGTGTGAAGAAGTGTGGTTTGCGTTTGGTGCTGGAGCAAGATGTGGAAGAACTCAACCAAATCATGATGGACAAATCCATCATCACCAGCACTACTACTTCTCCTTCCAATTCAGCAGATACACAAGGTCAACAGCGCGACGTCGATGATGGGGCAGATCCAAAGTGGTAGTCCTCACCAAAAATCTCTCTGTTGCAAAAACTATGCTCATTCCAGAGGAGCAGATCAAGATGAACTAAATGATGATTATGATGATGTTGGTGATGAAGCTAGACCCAGAAAAAGAAAGAATATTGATGTGATTGGGGCTAACCTATGATTATTCCTCGCTTTTGAAGCTAGAGGCGTCACATCTGCTGCATTTCAATGTGAGTTGCTTCTCTTGCTGATTCTACTTTTTATTGTTTTTGGATTTGATGTACTGTTGTTTGTTCCACTGCTTGTGCCTCATTCTACTGGCCTTATGTTGCTGTATTTTTTTTTTTTTTCTGTTCCTTGTTTTGTTTTAGGAGCAAATCTGAATTTTTTTATTTGGAAGGTAACCACTTTGATTTCCTACTTAGGCCTTACGTCCTCTTATTTTTCGCTATTGTTGAAAAGTTCAATAAAAACTGTTATTCTTAAAAGAGGAGCTAAATTTTTATTAACTTTGTTTAAAAAAAAAAGTCCTTAAATGTCTGCACATAAGACTTGAGATGCGAAAAACGCTCCCAGCACTCTATCAAATGTCTCACAATTGATAGTAGTAAGTTACCGCCATCTGTCTCCCAGCATTTCTCATTAGATTCATCTCTTATTATTGTTTGATTACAATTCATCACTTTGTTATAAGGATCTGTTTGGCCGCACCAGTTTTACAAGGTTCTTTTCTAATACATTGCATTTAATTGTGTGAGGCACCTTACTACTGCTAATGTTGGATGAGGGACTTCAAAGTCGATTCCACAATCTTCATCGGGTTGTTGGGGTTCATAAATATCTTCCTCGAATTCGCCTTGATTGTCAGCTTGTTCGTTAATGCGTGCACACAGATTTCTTGTTGCCTCCTTCGTTGGGCATTGGACAGCAAAGTGTCCAAAACCTTGGCATCTGTAACATCTTTGCGTTCCACCACCACGTGTACCAACTAGCACTCCTTTTCCTTTGGCAATTTTTACTAAATTAGTCATAGATGTTGGAGAATCAGTTTGATTGTCTACATTGGACGACTTTAAATACTTCTCTAATTCTTGTACCATCTGAAAAACCCTCTCTAAAGTATTCACGTTGTGAGGAATTAATTCTCTTCCAAGCTCTGGATGAAGTCCTGATCTAAACCGAGAAAGAGTCATCCGTCGATCTTTCCTTATGTCACATCGCAGCATGAATTCCTCGAATTTTGCAATATATTTAGCAACTTTGTCTTGACGAAGAGTTTGCCAATCGTCCAATAAACTCTATTGATAGGATAATGGTAGATATTTCTACTTCAGCCTTTCTTTCATGTCACCCCAATGGATGATTGGTTCTTCACCAGCTCTCTCTAGTTGTGTTTCAACATTTGTCCAAAACAATCCAGCTTGACCCACCAATTTTATCTTAGCAAATCTCACCCTTCAAGCTTTAGACATGTCATGCCACTCAAAATAGCGATCCATGGTAGCTAACCAGTCTGGAGTGCTTTAGGATTTAGTTCACCATCAAAATTAGGAGCGTCAATTTTCACTGATCTCATCACCCTTTCATCAAGGTCTTGCTCATAACCACGATGAAAATTGTCTCTCTGCGTCTTGATCATTCCTTCTATCATGACGTTGTCGATCATGATTCCTCTCTTCTCCATTCACACTTGCTTCATCATGTTGGTTAGCTGCTTCTAAGTCTGCAAGGCGACGTTCCATGAGTCTGGATCTAGTGTTCGAATCTGCCACTTACTTTGATAGGTTTTCCATCATCTGAACAAGACGTTTAAAGTCTGTCTTTGGCTCGTCTGTATTTCTAGGCATAGTTGGAGCCATCACTTGACACACGACATGAAGAACAAGAAACACTCGAAAATTTTGAACCCAAGGAAAACGAAAACCAGGTTCTGATGCCAAATTTGATGTAGGATATGGGTGAGTTTAGTATTTAGGTAGTTAGCAGAAGCGAAAACACTGGAAAACAGAAAATAGAACAAAAGGGATAGGTCTGGAATCACTCTTGGGGTTTGGCTTCATACCAAGTAGTCTCCAATCTCTAGAAAATAAACTTTTCTTTATATCTCAACAACTGAATTTTAAAGAACTACATAGGGGGTATTTATAGCAAACTAAAACCTAGAGACAATAAGATAAAAATCCCTTACTAGAACAGAAATCCTAATCCACCAAGGAACTAATTCAAATAAACTAGGAAACTTAAATCAAATCCTACTAAAATCTGGAAACTAAAATCCTAGTAAAATCATGTAAACTAGAGAATCTAAGAAACTAATAAATTAGGAAACTAACTAATGATGTCCGCATCAGAGTGGTGGCATTCAACATGTTTCAATTTGTTCTCTATTAGGTAGGAGAGAGGAGAACAAATCTCTTGCTACATTTTGTTTGTTTTTTCCATTGAAAAATACAAATAAGCAGGATGTCTGTTGCAATTCACATTTTGCTGTGTTGTAAATCTTGTGTTGTTATTCCAATCACTCATAAATAAAACATATTGTAATTTTTTTAATAGATTGTGTTTGTTAGTTTGTATGCTTGTATCTTATTGGCAAATTGGATTAATTTTTGTCCATTCAATTGTTAGATTGGTTCATGCTTTATTGATTATTTTTACCAAATGCAGTTTATGGAACGATACTTTAAGAGAAAGTTCTCATCAACTACTTCTAGTTTGGATAATGTGGGTAGTTCGAGTTCGAGAGATGTGGGTATTTCAAGAGATGTGGTAGGTAATCCGAAAGAGAGTGAGTTGCAAGATGTCTCAGCTAATCTTCCTACAGACCTTGGACTTCGTCCTCAAATGTTGGATTATGATCCTAACATTCGAGTCGAACTTAGATGAGCATATCTACAAAAGGGTCCATATTAACCTAAGAATCACACATTTTCACAAACTGATCTTTCAGAGTATGATCAACGCTTTAATGTCAAGTAGTTTAATAAGTTTGACTAGTTTGGAGTACAATATTAGTAAAGATACTGCATTTTGCCTTTATTGTTATCTCTTCAATTCAATTTCAAAATTGGTCAAGGGTGTAGTGACGTCTTCACAGAAATGTGTTTTAGAAAGTAGAAGAAAAAAGATAAAATTAGGCAACATGTTGGAGGTATTGGTAATGTTCATAATCAATCTAGACAATATTGTGTTGATCTTATGAATTAGAAGCAACACATCCAAATAGTTTTGATAAAGCAATCAGACCAAACTCGTATTGATTATCGTATTTGCTTGATAGTTTCTCTTGATTGCGTGAGATTTTTGTTGAAGCAAGAGTCTTCCTTTTTGTGGCCGTGATGACACTTCAAACAATAGGGGGAATTATGTAGAACTCTTGCAATTTCTTGCTGATCATAATGAGAAAGTTAAGGTCATTGTGTTGGAAAATGCTCGAGGAAATCTGAAGCTAATAACTCCAACAATTCAAAAAATTCTTGTGAATTCTTGTGCAACTGAAACTATTTGGAACATCATTAAGGATATGGATGATGCCTTCTTCTCTTTATAAGTGGATGAATCGTGTGGTGTATTAGTAAAATAAAATAAAATGGTGACGGTGTTTCGTTATGTGGACAAAAGAGATGTAATTGAAAGGTTTGTGGGTATTTAACATGTTTGCGACACTAAATCAAACTCACTAAAGGAAGTTATTGACATATTGTTTTCAATAGAAGAATTGAGCGTTTCCATGCTAAGAGGACAATGATATGATGGAGCTAATAATATGAATGGTTAGTTCAATGGTCTTAAAACATAGATTTTGAGAGAAAATCTTTGTGCCGATTGTTTTGTACATTAATGAATATAATTGTTTCGCACATCTTGTGGCCGTGGCAAAGGGAAATGTTGATGTTGTCACTTTCTTCACATCTTGCAATAGCTTGGTTAATATTGTTGGAATATCGTGTAGACGACATGACATGCTTAGAGATCAACTACAAAAAGATATAATGGAAACTCTTGAAAATGATAATCTTCCAACAGTGCGAGGCTTAAATCAAGAAACTTGTCTCAAGCGTGCCGGTAATACACGTTGGAACTCATATTATGGTACATTACTTAGTATCATTTCCATGTTAAACTCTATAGTGAAAGTGCTTTAATTGATTATTGAGGACGACTCCACTGATAATATAGGTGAAACAAATAGTCATTGAGAGAAATACAATATTTTGATTTTGTATTTCACCTTTTTTTTATGAGATCTTTATTGAGAGCCATAAATGATTTGTCACAAGCATTACAAAGAAAAGACCAAGATATTGAGAATGTAATGTCTTTAGTTAAATATTGCAAGGACGAACCACAAAACATGAGAGATAATGGATTTGAAGCCTTGTTTGATCAAGTATCTTTCTTTTGTGGCAAACATGATATAGAGGTTTCAAACATGGATGATGCATATGTAGTTCCATAGAGATCACATTGTAGAGCTCCTAGAATAACACAAATTCATCATTATCGTGTGGACATCTTTATTTAAATAATTAAGTGGCAACTTATGAAATCAAATCATCGCTTCAATGAGGTAAATACTGAGTTGCTTCTTTGTTTGACATGTTTAAGTTTGAATGATTCATTCATAGCTTTTGACAAACAAAAACTACTTCGTTTTGTTGAATTTTATCCTTAAGAATTTACTTCCTAAGACCTCTTGGCACTTGAAGATCAACTTGGGATTTATATTCATCATATGCATATGAGGAGCGATTTTTCTCAATTGAAAAGGATCGATGGCCTTGCAAGAAATTGGTGAAGTAATGGTTGCATAGAACATTTAGTTATGTCTATTTGCTTCTGACATTAGCCTTAACTTTACAGGTTGCAACTGCTCAAATGGAGAGAGAGCATTTTCTGTTATGAATGTTGTGAAGGGTCCATTTCGCAACTGAATGAGAGATCAATAGTTGAGTGATAGCTTACTTGTTTATATTGAGAAAGATGTGTTTGCTTGTATTGATAATGATACAATAATGCAACGTTTTCAGAATATGAGAAGTTGTTGTGGACAATTGTAATGTGGTGTTTCAATTAATTATGAATTATGAATTATTATTTCATTTTTATGGGTTTATTTTTTTATAGAATTTTTTTACCCATTTAGATTGACCCCTATAAGGAAAATTCCTGGATCTGTCCATGTTCGTATCCACCGATATTTCAGTACGTCTTTCACTAGAGTAATTGTCCCTATAACCACCATCGCCCCCACCGATGTAACCATCAGTTCAGCCTTGATCTCCATAACCAGACTAAGAGAAAGATGAGGATTTGTCTTAGTCTCTGTCCTGGTTGAAGAGGTGGCGACGGTGCTGCTATTGGTTGGCCATGTTGAGGGGTATTTTGAAAAAAATGCGAGGATGAAGGAAGATTATGAGGTAAGGGGGTTGTGTTGGTGTGCATGGTGATGAGGTGGCTTATATAAGCGTTGCGTTGGGTATCCCAAACTCTCTTTCTGGCTTTAATTTGTGGCTCTTCTCTATCACAAGCTCGTACCTAAAATCATTGGCGGATCCAATGAAGAACTACTGCGGGCACTTGTCCACACTTACAAAAAAGTTCCAGCCATATAATCCTACCTAAACTCACATTTTTTAATTTTTTTTAGGTCATTCTTAAGTTGAGCCCTGATATTGCCCAACCACTACAAACACTTTAAGCCCAAAATTTATATTAAAAAAGAAAAATTCTATATTATAAAAAAAGAATAGAGATCTCACTAAGTCCACTCATTCTGTAATTTTGTGGAGAACTCAGCCACAAAGTTCACTTTAAGCCTAATATTTTTTGTTTGGCTATATATTGATTAAATTTTTTTTTCTAAGCCTCCAGATGAACGAAAGTCTTAATCCACCACTGCGTAAAATATCCACCTAAAGTGGGCTCTCTTGCTTTTGACACATGCATGGCTACCTATCCATGCCTTGGTGGACGGTCTGGATTCGTTTGGATCTCTCTCTCTCCCGAAGTGGAGCTGTCTCGCTCTTGCCAGATCACATGCATGGCTAGTTATGCGAACCTTGGTGGACGGTCTGGATTGTTTGGTGCTCTCTCTCTCTCTCTCTCTCGGCCGGTATGGAAGACATTTCTTCAACAAAGACCTTTTCACTTACTTATTACACCTTGAAAACTGCATATATTTCTATTTCTTGTCAACGGATGACAGTAGTCTCTTCCCACCCCTCCCCAGTTGATATCAGAAAGAAAAATAAAAGTTGATTTACCGTTCTTCACCTGAATGAAGATTGTATAAAAACAGCTATCAAATAGGTAAACTTTCTCTTTCGGATAAGATTTTAACCAAAAAATCAGCGGTGTGGAAATTAATACCACATTTGGTCATTGAAAACTAGATCGATTTAACATTTGCACAAAACTGAAGATGTACGCAATAATATATATAAATCCCTCAAAATTATAGTATAATTTTGGACTATAATGATGATTTTTGTAATGAATGATTCGTGATAAGAATGTTAAAGAGAGTTAAAACTTCACTTACATATTCACTCAAAATTATTATTTGGAGGAAAAAGGTAGGGTTATTAGAGTCAACCCCTCATTATTCACTTGTAATTTCCTCCAAGTGTGCTCACTCTATTAGTTAAACTACTCCTTTCATCATTGTTAATTTGTTACTACTCCTTTCATCATTGTTAAATGGAGAGGTTTGTACTAATTGAATGCCCCGGAACCCGTTACACACATGAAAGAGACTAGAAGATGGATTTATACTATATGATATAAAAATTAATAAATAAAATATTTATTATAATATGAATTATATGAACTCTAATACCAGAGCAAAAGAAAAAAAATATCATATTCAATTAATTGAGATGAAGCCTCAAACTTAAACTAATTATTTTGTATTTGCAAGGGACTTTTAGTTCAAGTGGTTAGGAGTATTAGGGTCAGTTTGGCATTGTTGTGCTGTGAAAATAATCTCTTTTAAATTTGCTGCATGAGAAATCAGTTATGAAGGAAAGCAATTTGGTGTTTGGTAAACTTTATAATAAAAGTGATGTTAGTACATAAATTAGTTTATGAGTGTCTGGTAAATTTTTATGTAAATGTATTGTGAGATGTGTATAATGACTAAAAAAGACATGATGTTAAAATGATTCTTTATTTATTTAACTGTTTGGTAAAATAAAAAGCACTTTCACTTTTCATCGTTATACAATTCTTTTGTTTATGTTTCTTAACCATCACAGCTTCAAAATTATTTCAATCAAGAAATAAATAAAGTACCATATTGAAAGTTAATATTTGGAAGTTAAACCCAACATATTTCATTCATAATTAATATAATGTCAATAATATGATCAATAACAAAAATTAAACTAATTATAAACACATAATCATATACAATTTCTCTGTGAATAAACTCATTAAACTTGCGGTTATATTATTTCTCAATGCCTCCATTTCTTATTCTTGTTGACCATGTTCTTGTTATGCATAACCTACGTCCCAATCTCTTCATCTTCGATGTCATTTAGACAATCTCCACTTCCATCTTGCTACAACCAAAACATCTATAAAGATATAAGCACAATCATATCAATGCTATGCTATATGTAATTGTGACCGACTAGCAAACAAACTTATTACCTATATGTCAATTAGCCTCAACAAAGCAATTCATGCTATGCTAGTTTATACATTTCCAAAGCTAATATAAAAATCCCATATCTAGACAAATATCAGCCATTTTCTTAAATGATTCACCTAAAATAACTAGTTTCGGAGGCAGGCTAGAGTCTCAAAGAGACAATGGCTACAGAGAGAGAGATGAATAGCAAAATTCAGAACTCAAGGAAAGCCTTTTTCCTTTGCTTTCTCAATTAAGAGTATTCGTAATCATACTCTCTATTTTTTAGTTAAATTTTAATTAAAAATATATAAAAGTTATCTTAGGAGCTCTCCATAAAATTTAAACTCCAATCATGCTATAACTCTTTTTTAATTGGTCCATCTCTATTAAAAAATAATATAAAAATAGTTAGCATTAATTAAAGGTTTAAAATACTGAATAAATAAAGGAGCATTAAATTATAGGGAGTCACTAGGAGTCCTCTTTTTCTTCAAATTTAGGAGCTCCTCCTAGAGATCTCTCTATTTTAGGAGGTGAATAGAGAGCATAGTTGGAGTTGTATTTTTCCAATTTTTCCCTAAAAAATTTCTAATGAGGTGGTTTAGGGAGCCCATTGTGGATGCTCCAACAACAACAAATAGAAGCAGAAATTCATCCCAACAAAAATATGCATTTAACACACAACCATATTAATTAATTTTTATACCAGAGATATTGGGAAAAAGTTAATTAATTTTTATGCATTCGAGATCCTACGTTTCCCCATCTCCCAATATCTCTTGCATAAAAATTAATTAATTAGTTTATATTTATATTAAATGGCATTATTATGAATATGATGGTCTCACCATTGAAAAGCCAATGTAGACTGTTCTCTAATAGGACCAGATACTTGCTAAGTCAATTTATACTAAAGATGGGATTGACAAAATGAACCATGACCCCATGATGGAAATTAAGAAGTTAACACATAGCACAAAAAAAAAAAAAAAATTTATTTTCTGTGATAGAAAAATAAAGAACAATAATATAGAAATTAACACCAAGTAAACGATATTATTTATTATTAACAATGAGAAACAGATAGATACATAGCGTGCTAAAAGGAAACCAGATGGCGCACTCTTATAACAAACACACATTAGCACTCAACAATTATAACATCGTTGAGATCAAACATCACTCATCGCAGATAAGTAAAAACACAATGGATAACTATAAAATATAGTATTTATTTGTAGATTTAGATGAGATGGTGGTGCTTCTTTCCATGAGACTCTTCCACTTCTTCCTTTGTCTCTTTCTTCTCATGATGCTCATGGAAGGCAAACCCACCAGACCCAACTGCAGCTGCTGCAGCAATCTCCTCCTCTATCTTGTGCCTGTGGGCATGCTCTGGGTCTTTCTTTCCTTGTGCTTCTCATGCTGCACATCAGATCATGATCATTATTAAATTAAATAAGAGTTAATTAATTAGGGTCTGGTATTTTAATTGTATTATATGTCTCAGCTGGACCATTGTTAAATGAAAATATCTTTATAATTTTGTGAAATTATTTTTGGGACAGATCTTAATTACATTAGTCTCAGAAAAGACCTGGAAATTAACAAACATTTGGTGGCCTCACATAACATAATCCTTACATACAACCGTTGTATACAATGATCTGCTTCCGAGGCATAATAATTAGTTATTGATAGATGCCTTGAAAATGTAAGAATTTGTGGTTGTGATCCTTCACTTTTAAGAACGATCACACTGCACAAGTACTGAATTTATAAATAATAAATAACTATAGCTAAGATCATGAATAAAATTAGAAGATTGATATATAAAAGGTGGTTTCATACCAGGGCAAAAACACCACCAGCAGCAACCCCGGCCTCGCCTAGGTGCTCAAGATGCTTGTGGTGCTTCTCCTCCTTCTTGTAGTCAATTTCAGATTCATGAGTGGCAGTGACGCCATAGCCACCAACGCCGCCGGGACGTCCTTCATCAGAGTAACCAGACTGAGGGTAGTCTGAGGTTTCAATGGGTCTGTCTTCATCCTTCTTGTGGTGGAAGAGGCCACGGTGGTGCCTCTCTTCAGACATGACGGGGTATTTCGGGAATTATATGGAAAATGGGACGATGGAAAGCAAGATTATTATGAGAAGAAGAGGTTTTGTGATGGTGTAGGCAGTTAGATGCATGGTGGTGGGTATTTATAGGGCTTCTTAGATCTAGGTCCAAAACAATTAGCTGTTATTTGGTTTAGTCTTTGCTTTTTTGGTTTTAGATGTAGGTCCTGTTAGTGTTTAATAAGCTACTGATAAAAATGGAGGAAAACTGAGTATGCTGAAGAAGAGAGTGAAGGGAATAATAATACTCTGTAAAACTTTCGTATTCTGTTGTTGTGTATCTCCAGCTGTATCACTCAGCTCATATTACAGTTAAAAGAGAGAGAGAGAGCTAGACAAATCCTAGCTTCAATCTCAACCATCCAACTACACTATGGGTAAGATTATGACACCTGTCCAGTCAAGTCCTATGAGACTTAACAAACCTGTTTTGAGTATTATAGACAGCTTAGCCTATGAGCTAAGTATAACACTAAACCAACAATTACATACTAAATCAGTTTACCATTTTGCACATTAACACTCCCCTTCAAATTGTGAACTGATTTCACCCCAAGCAATTCTCTGAGATAAGAGAATTGTTCCCTTGCCAAAGCCTTAGTGAAGATGTCAGCTACTTGCTCCTTTGTAGGACAATAAATCAAGTTGATTACACCCTGTTGTAGAGCTTCTTTGATGTAGTGATACCTCCGGTTTATGTGTTTGGTTTTCTGATGAAAGATCGGATTCTTGGTGATAGCAATGGCTGAGGTGTTATCACAGTTTAGGGGTGTTGCCACAGTCTGCATTTCACCAAAATCTTCTAACACAAACCGTAACCAAGTAGCTTGTGCAGTTGCCTCTGATGCACTCACATATTCTGCTTCAGCTGTGGATAGAGCAACACATTGTTGCTTCACAGATGCCCAAGAGAATACTCCACTACCGAATGTAAAAGCATATCCCGATGTACTCTTCATATCATCTTCTGATCCAGACCAGTCACTGTCACAGAAGCCTACCAAAACCGATCCTTCTCCTTTCTTATATTCCAAACCAAAGTCAAGTGTACCCTGAACATACCTTAGTACCCTCTTGGCAGTTCCATAATGTTTATTTGTGGGGGAATGCATAAATCTAGCCAACAGACAAGCAGCATACATTATATCCGGTCTAGTTGCAGTGAGGTAGAGTAGACTTCCCACTAGTTTTCTGTATTCAGCTTCATTTGAAGCTCCACTTTCATCATCTCTCTTCAATTTGTCAGCTGGTACAAGAGGAATACCAACCGGTTTACAATCCTGCAGACCAAACCTTTTCAAAAGTGTGGAAGCATATTTCTTCTGGTGTATGAAAATGTAGTCTTCACTTTGGATAATTCCCATTCCTAGAAAGTGATGTAGCAAACCCAAATCTGTCATCTCATACCTCTGCATCATATCAGTCTTGAAATCTTGCATTAGTTCTTGAGAATTCCCTGTATAAACTATATCATCCACATAGATAGATACTATGACCAGATCCGAGGTTTCCCTGCCTTTAACATATAATGTTGCCTCACTTGTGCTCCTTTTAAAACCACATTGCACGAGATAAGAGTCTATTTCTCCATACCAGGCTCTAGGAGCCTGTTTCAAGCCATACAAGGCTTTGTGCAATTTATACACTTTATCCTCTTCACCTTGCACAATAAAACCATCGGGCTGCTCTACATACACCTCCTCTTGAAGCACTCCATTCAGAAAGGCTGATTTCACATCTTCTTTACTTCTCCAGAATGATTAGCAAAGAATAAGTTTCCGGTTTCTTCAACCTGATTAGCAAAGTTCACCTGCTGCACAGCCTTGTTTGTATGACAATATTTTGCAATATGCCCAATTTTGTTACACTTGTGACACTTGACCTTGTTCTTAAACCAACACTCTCCATAGTGCAATTTATCACAGAATTTGCATTTATTTCCAGTGTTGTCTGTCTCATTTTTCACAGAGGAATTAGACTTATTACCTCCATCACCCTTGTTGCCCCATTGCTGCCCCTGTGGTTTGGCATTCTTCTGAGACTTACTGGTGTGACCATTAGACCGTGTTGCCTGTGATCCAACGTTGAAGCTAGCAAAAGCCTTCTCTGCACTATTGTCACCATGCCTATCAAGCCTCTGTTCATATCCTTTTAAAATGGCAACAACATCCTGAGCATCAATATTGTCTAAATCTTTTGTATTCTCTATCACAGCTGCAATACTATCATAGGACTTAGGCAGACTAATAAGTAGTTTCTGAACAATTCGTTGATTGCTCAGATCCTCACCATAGCTCCTCATTTGGTTGATCAGATCAAACAACTTAGCAATATATCCAGACAAAGATTCATTATCACTCATCCGAGTATATTCAAAATCACGCCTAAGACCCTGAAGTTTCACAGATCTTACCTGCTTATCACCCACAAATTCTTGTTTCAGAATATCCCACGCAGCCTTTGCAGATTCCTGAGTTGCAATTCGTGGAAAAATTTGATCTGATACAGCCCCTTGGATGATACCCAGAGCTCTAGCCTCCTTCACCAAGTTCTCACGCATCAGCTTCCTCTCTGCCTCCGTGAGCTCCTCCGCCTCCTTCGTCGGAGTTTTGTACCCATTCTCCACAAGATCCCACAGCTCGTGCGAACGGAAGATGGTTTTCATTTTGATTTGCCAGAAATCAAAATTTTCACCATTAAAAATGGGTGCCCTGAGTTCTCCTCCTCCAGATCCAGACATGTTAGTCTAGATTACTGATTTGAGCTCAAGAATCACACAACAAGCTTTTGCTCAGAGATTCAAACCCAACCTCACAGTCACAACGCCCAGAAATTCAGACCCAACCTGGCTCTGAGGCCATGTTAGTGTTTAATAAGCTACTGATAAAAATGGAGGAAAACTGAGTATGCTGAAGAAGAGAGTGAAGGGAATAATAATACTCTGTAAAACTTTCGTATTCTGTTGTTGTGTATCTCCAGCTGTATCACTCAGCTCATATTACAGTTAAAAGAGAGAGAGAGAGCTAGACAAATCCTAGCTTCAATCTCAACCATCCAACTACACTATGGGTAAGATTATGACACCTGTCCAGTCAAGTCCTATGAGACTTAACAAACCTGTTTTGAGTATTATAGACAGCTTAGCCTATGAGCTAAGTATAACACTAAACCAACAATTACATACTAAATCAGTTTACCATTTTGCACATTAACAGGTCCTTTGACATTTATTATTATTTTTTATTGTGTCGATTTTACGCTTTGAGGTAAATAAGGAAAACACATTGAAAATCTAAATTTAATGTATTATTTCCTTGTAATTGAATTCCATAATTTAAATTTTGAATTATTTCATGGATAATATTCCTAATATATGGATAAAATACAATTTAATCAATAAAAAGTAAAGACCAACATATTATACCAATCGATCAGACAAGCACCCATATTAAATTATGTACCTGACATACAGGTAAATAGTGTTATTATTAGCAATGAAAAATACTTAGTGATAAATCATGTTACCTATAAGTTATGAACAAAAATTAGAAGACTACTTATAAGTCAAATACAAAAATAGACAAAATAAAATTGTATTTTACCTATAAAAAAAAGGTACATAAATACTATTACACATTGTCGAAAATATGAAACAACATATATACATATGCAATAGAAAATATGACATAAATGATTATTACCCGATTCAAGTCATAAGGGGCAACATTGGAACAAAAAATGATTTTAAAAATAAAATAATAAAAATATTACATCAAAAGATATTTAAAAAAGAACGTAATTCATGTGGCACAAAAGTTAAAGGACTTGGATCAAAGTCACCAAATCTGAGGATTAAACTCAACTTCTCAATAGGAATTTGGATCTATATACTTTTCTAGTATTTATAAGTGTGCTGGTGCCCAACTTCTCTTCCTCGGCTCTTCACTCCCTCCTGTCACATGCTCAAATATAACCTTAGGTTAAAAATGGTTTGATTTTTTTTTAAGGAAGTGGAAAACTTTTTCAATGTCGCATCTACAATTTATCATCGTAAAACAAACATTTAAGAAAAATCACATCTCAAAATTTTCAAATTTATCATGTGTGTTGTACATGCCACATATTCTAACTTAGGAATTTTGAAAAATCAAAATAACATCTCTCTTAAAATTTTATTTGAGTGGAAAATTGAAATTAATATATAAGTACAAATGGCATTTCTAAAATTTTCCCCTAATAGTAAATATCATAAAGTTGGACACTCTTGCCGATCGGAAGGAGTAACGTGAGCACATGTCGTGCGAGACTCCTTCGCACGATCGGCACGGAACATGCTGATCGGAAGGAGTGACGTCAACGCAGGTCGTGCGAGGCTCCTTCTCACTATCGCCACGGAACATGCCGATCGGAAGGAGTGACGTCAGCGCAAGTCGCGTGAGACTCCTTTGGACAATCGGCACGGAACATTCCCATTGAAAGGAGTGACGTCAGCGCAAGTCGCTTGAGGCTCCTTCACACGATCAGCACAAAACATGCCGATCAGAAGGAGTGACGTCAGAGCATGTCGCGCAAGTCTCCACACGATCAGAAGGAGTGACGTCAGCTCACGTTGCGCGAGACTCCTTTGCACGATCGACACGAAACATGCCGATCGGAAGGAATGACGTCAGCGCACGTTGCGTGATTTGCACCAATCGGAAGGAGTGACGTCAGCGCACGTGGCGTGAGGCTCCTTCACATGATCGGCAATGCAGTTAGATGAAGATTTTATTCGAAACTCATGTAGGGACCACAGACAGAAGAAGATATTGCTCGGGTGTAAAGAAGGGTGGGTTGCGTTTGGTGCAAGGGCAAGGACTGGAAGAACTCAACCAAATCATGATGAACCAATCATATTCAGCAGATGCAGAAGGTCAACAACGTGACGATGACAATGGAGGTCCAAGTGGAAGTGGTAGTTCTCACCAAAAATCTCTCTGCTGCAAAAGCTATGGTTTTTCCAAAGGAGCAGATGATGATGTTGGTGATGAAGTTCACCACAGTAAAAAGATAAAAAGATCGATGTGATTAGGGCTGACCTATGATTCCTCACTTTCAAATCCCACAGCTGCTGCGTTTCAATTTCTTTTGCTGATTCTACTTTATATTTTTTTGGGATTTGACGTACTATTGTTTGTTCGACTGCTTGTTCTTAATTTTTTGACCTTATTGTGTTATTTTTTATTTTGCTTTGTTCCTTGTTTTGTTTTAGGACCAAATCTAAATTTTTGTCAAGTGGAAGTGGTTTCTAACAAAACTTGTAAGGGTTAATTATTCAAATGGTCCTCAAACTTATACCCGATTTATATTTTGGAACCTCAATTAAATTATTCATTCAAATGGTCCATCAACTCTATATTATTCGGTCCATTGGTCCAACCGTTACATTTTGTCAATGTTGCTGTTAAATATGAGGGAAAATTGGTCATTTCGTACGTTAAAAATAAATAAATACTGAAAAATGAAATAAAAAGCTCTCTCTCTCTCTCTCTCTCTCTCTCTCTCTCATGACCATAACCCTCAAGCTCCAACCCCCAAACCCATCCCACAACCACCCTCCACCCTAGGCCCCATAAACCCAGAACCCCAACTCCTCCCCACCTTCCACTCGAGCCAGCAACTACAGACAAAGAGAAAAAAAAATTCTTCCATGTAACATCCCAACCTAAAATAATTATTATATTAAAATTTAATTGTGGAATAACATTTTTACCTTCAACGGTAAGGGTAAATTGGTCACTTTTAATTTGGAAAGGATTATGGGAATTGAATTGCTCCGTTACTTATGCCTCGCTCTCATGAGTTCGTAGACACACAGTGGGCCTAAATCGGAGTTTTAACGAAGAAGTTGTGGTCAATGGAAGTATAGTGGCACAACCATTAATTTTTTGAAATTGGGTTTTAAAAATCTAATCTTCTCTCTCTCCCTCACGCGTCTTCTCTCTCTCTCTCTCTACCCCGACTTTCTCTCTCCTCTCTCTTTCTCCGTCTATACCGCCGTTTCAGACAGCTTTTTCAGTCATTTCGGCAACGGAATCAGTCGAGTAAGGTATGCTCTTCATTCATTTTTCGTGTTCTAGCTGTTTTGATAGTTGGTTTGGATCGATTTTAAGTCGTGAGTGTTCGATTAGAAACCTAGGTTTTGTCCCACTTTGGCAGCGTTTTCTTGCCACTTCCCGAAAAAATGGAGGTCAGCCCAGTTTTATAAGTTGCTCCCCTAGTTGCCTTGATCAAGTAGGTGTAGATATTGTTGGGTGATTTCAAAAATTTCCGTCGAAGAAAATTTCTCAAGCCATCCACGCGCTGCCTGTGCGTGTGGCAGCTCGTGGGCCATGGTATGGTGGCCCATTGTATTATGTTTTGATTCCCATATTGTCCCAAGAGCGACGGTATGCTCGAATTCAAATTTGGTTATCGTTTGACAGTCGAACGGATTTACACCTATTAAGCGATATCCGGGTTCGATATGCTCGGACCGTTGGATCTAATCCAATTCCATGTTGTTTCCCGTAACTCTAGGATATAGTACCAATTTGCGGATCGGGAATTGGAGTCCCGGATACTTTGATTCAAGGAGTTTAGGGTCGGGTAATCGATAACCGTCCGATTGTGCGATCGAGAGTACTCGGACCACTCAATCGAGACAAAACCCTTAGGACATGTTGTTTATTTTGAGTTGGACCTTTGGGAACTCTTGGTTTGGAAATCAGAGGTAGTGGCCCTATGGGCCAGACCAAAAAGGGAAGTTGACGAAACCATTGACCTTAAACCTATCGAAACCATCTTACAAGAACTACGCATTTAAATATGAGAAATTAGGGTTTTCTTTCTAATTTAAAGTTCGTGTTCAAATTACTATTTTTAACATATCTCGATATTTCCTCAATAGGTGCTCAGGGTCCGACTAGCCAGCAGGAGAGACCCCTACCCTACCATACCAGTTTGAATTTTCTGTGAGTGGACTTTGTTTAAATAAGCATTTTTTTTAAAGTATGAATTTCATGCATAAAAAGGGATTTTTTAAAATTTATATTTGTTTTTACTTGGATATAGGAATATTGGAAATTGATACATGTTTGCATGCGGGAATTATAAGGGGTTTTGTGGCACTATTTGGAAGTAAAAAAGGAATTTTAGTAATGATTTGTGCATGTGATGTGTGTGTATGTATATATATTGATGGTGGTTTGAATTGTATATATGCTTACCATAGTGTGTACCTCCCCCATTATTGTTACTCTGGATATTTATTTTTTTGACATGCAGTAACTCTTCATAAGCGTGTCGGGAATCGGACACCCCTGACTAGGTGTGCCAAAGGCTTTGATGGACTGTCAGCGCGCGTATGACTTATTTTAGCATCACGTGTATTGAGGATTCTACCGTGCTTGTTTGGGGAGCAATAGTCCCCCGGTTGGACTGCTCATTCCGTAGCCATATAAGTATTGAAGATTCTGCCATGTGGTCTATAAAACAATCCCCGCGTTGAATCGTTTCCCCCTAGTACATAGCTATGGATGTGCGTGCGTTTATTTGTATGAAAGGGATTTTTGAGATCAAACAGGTTTTTAAATCAAGCATGAGTTAAAAGGTTTTACATGCATGGCTTTCGAGCTAATATTTTCGAAAAGGCGGGATTATTATGTTTGCTTTACTTATGTTTAAACTTACTTTTCATCAACTCACATATTTTATGGTTTTGCGCCCCAGGCTGTGACTTAAGGAGCTTAACAACCAAGACCAGAAACTCCTTTTCCGCACGACCATCGCCATCGTAGGATTTCCTTTTTGTAACTTTTCTTCTATTTTCGACTTGTAAACTGATGAAATTCTTAGTATGCTCTGATTACGGCCATGTAGGGTAGGATTTGTGGCCAAAGGCAATTTGTAAACTGTGTGTGTTTTAAATTGTGTGTGTGCTAGCGCTTGGGTACTTTATTTGTATTTTCTTACAGGTGTAAAATTTTGGGAATGTTCTTTTTGCAGGGGAAACTCTGCTGAAATTTCGGTAAAAATCTTGACTCTTTATGCTTTTGTAGCAGGAAAAAGGGTTACTTTTAGTAAATGGGCTCGGCATCCTATGGATGTCAGAAGGGAAGCAAGATTTGACAAGGACTCCCAGAGGAATTCGGGTCAGGTCGTGTCATTCCACAGGCCCCCTCCCAATGAACCCAGAACTCCAATTCAACAGCCACCCAGACCCTCCCCCCCTCCCCCTTGATTTCCCTTCGTTGTTGAGAGAACCACCCACTACCCTCTTCCCTACCCAACAACCACCTTTCATCCACCAAAAATTATTAAGAAACCCAAAAATCCTCACCCCCATTATTGTTTAAATTTTTTCTTGATGTTGTAGTTTTGATCTTGTTGACGGTAATAGTTTGCCAAATGAGTTGAAAGAGAGGGGGTGGGTCTTCATGGTTGGTATGGTGGTGGGGTGGAAGGGGTGGTAGCTGGTCAGGGATGGGGTAGAGGGGGCTGGTTAACTTTTTTTCAATGCTTTTTAATTGATGCTTTGGTAATTGAGAGAGAGGGGATGCTAGAGAAAGAGGTGGAGAGCAGAGAGGAGAGGGGGGAAAAAGGAGGGAGAGGTCTATGGGGGAATAGGGGAGAAGAAATCGAAGGGAGGGGCACTGGGTTTGGGTTTCATGATTTTTTTTTTCTCTTTTTCTTCAATTTTTTCTAATTTTGTATTTATTTTAACCTTATTTTTATTTGTTAATTATGAAAAGTTGTATTTTCCCTAAAATTTGGTTAAATCTAACAGAAAATTAGACGGTGGGTCTAATGGACCGAATAACATAGAGTTGATGGATCATTTGAACGAATAATTTAGTTTAGGAACCAAAATGTAAATCGGGTACAAATTTGAGGACCATTTGAGTAATTAACCCAAACTTGTAAAGATTTTCACCCTCTTTTGAACAACTACAGTTTTTATGAAATCTTTCAACGGTAACACATGGGGGTGCCACTTTGATTTCCTTCTTAGGCCTTGCAGCGCCCTCCTATTTTTCGCTATTGTTGAAAAAGTTTAATAAAAACTGTTATTCTTAAAAGAGAACTAAATTTTTGCTAACTTTGTTGAGAACTCCAACTCAAATGACTCCACTGTTATTGAGTCCACTACACTCTTATATATTAAATTTATAAGAAAAATAAACAGAGGAATTTGACTTAAACTTTAAAAATAGGAAAAAAAAAGGAATAAAAGGTTTAGGTTTTATCGTTTTGGGTTAAATCAATGGAGTTAACTTAGATTTTGTAAGCTCCATATAATGCCTGAAATCGATGTCTTCATAGGGAAGGTACTACTAACAAGCTAACCTGGGCTATAGCCCAGGAGACTTATTATTTTAAAAACTAAAATAATACCCTAGCCTAGCCAAATCTTATTAACTAATCCCCACTAGGCTGGCAGACCAACCAAAAAAAAACCCACCACTCTTATCGATCAGCTGCACCAGTTCCAAGGCTGCTTCTTCTCAACTCCATAGAGGTCTTTTTCCTCCACCTTTGTATTGGGCTATTATTTTTTGGGAAATTCTAGTAACAATTAAGCTAATTTGGAAAATGACTATTTTGAATATATATTATTTTAAATATATGTTATTTTAATAGCGGTATCGGATACGGGGTTTTTGAGGGGTAAGGCTCATTATGTCCCCCGTGTATTTTTTTGTTATCAATGAAATTCAGTTATACCATCGAGTTTTCAATAAGTTTACACGTAAGGCAAATTTAGCCCATGTCATTTTCAAATTCTGTGTAACACCCCGACTCCAAATTAAATGTTTATTTTAAATCGATTTAAATAAAATTATAAATTTACCCTTGGGGTGTAGGGGTAAATTGGTCACTTTCTTCTTTGGAAGGATTTTGGGACCGTGGATGGTATTTTTGAGTAGGTGGTTCTGAGACGAATTCGTAGACATGCGGTAGGCTTGAATCGGAATTGTAACGGAAAAGTTACGGGCAAAACACTATCAGTGGCAAAACTGTAAATAATTCAAAAAAATGTGGTAAAAATCAGATTTTTCATCTCAGCTCTCTCTCTCTCCTCGCGCGCGCTCGACACTCTCTCTCTCCCCGACGCCGACTCTCTCTCTCCTCGATTCTCTCAGCTTCGGCCACGGCAGGACACGAGACCGGTCCCGATCGACTCGCCTCGTCGTCCCGATCAAGACCTGCCCGTTTTCCCCGTCGGAAACTACGAAATCCGGCTGCGAGCTCAACGGTTTTGAACCGGAGCTTTCCCGCCGTCGCGCCGCCGCCTCCGCCGCCCAAACCCGATGAGTGAGGTATGGTTTCTCATCTATTTTTCGAGTTCTAGCTGATGGTTGTATAGGTTTGGATTGATTTGCTGGGTAGGATTGGATTTTAAAAATCTAGGTTTTGGCCGAATTTCAAAATGAAATTTCGGCCAGTTGCCGCCCGAATTGGGCCTTCCCGTAGTTGAATGAAATGATCCTGACCTCGAGTAGGAGCTAGGGTAGGAAGGGTGAGCTCGGGTGTGGAGTTTTTCCGTCGCCGGAATTACTCTACACACCCACGCACTGCCGGTGCGTGTGGCGGCCCGTGGGCGAGGCTGGTGAAGCTGTAAATTAACCCAATGAGATCCTTAGGTTGTCACGAGCGCATAGGAATTCGCGGATCTCAATTCGGATGTCATTTGACTATCGAACGGATTTTCGCATATTGTGCGTTATCCGGGTTCGATAGGTTCCGACTATTAGATCTTTTCCGAATGAGAATATGTTGTTCTAGGTATTTCTAGGACCGTATGGGACTTCACGAATTATGAATCGGAGCCCCGGATGTTCCGATTCAATAATGCAAAGTTTGCGGGTTAGCGATAACCGTAAAATCGTGAACGATTCCTAAACCTGTAATCGGACCTTAGGATACCTTCTTCAACGTGCACGTATGGTAAATTTGGGGAGTTAAGCATTTAATTTGTGATTTCCGCTTTGACGTAATTTTATATTAATTAACGGTTCGTATCTCGAAATAGGTATTTCGACTGCACGTACGCAGCAAGCAGGACCCTCACGTGGTCAGGCAGCGAGGGAATACTTGTGAGTGGACTTTGTTTTCAATGATATGCATGGTTTTAATTGATGAAAGATTTTGCATAATGTTTTAATGGCTTATGGATTATATATATTATATTCATGAGTTGATTTTGATGGTTGTATAGCACTTGGCAATATATTGTGAGTTTGGCATTTTGGGTTTTTGAGAGTGCATTTTATATGGATTGTGGGGATAGACGAGATACTTGGGTTGTTGGAGGGTGATGTGGAAGAATGTGAGTTTTGAGAGAAGTTGTGTGATTACACTACGTAACACTACTACAAAAAGTGAAAAAGACGACCAGAAAACAACGACGGTCTAAGTGAAAACCGTCGTGGTTTTTAAAAAGACGACGGTTCTAAAAACACCGTCGTGTAATACAACCTTAGACAACTAAAAAATGGAGATTCAAATGGCTGTTCAAAAACAACGACGTACCTAATTAAACAACCGACGTCTATTTGAAACAGATTTTCGCAGTGTAAAATCAATGTCAACAAAGAACGGCAGAAGTTATGAATCGACCGACGTAGAAAGTAAAGACGACGATTTCAATAAAAACCGCCGTTTTTACTCATAAAATAACACGACGAGGTTTTCGTATAAGACGCCGTATAATTACAAACAAATCCACGGCTTTAAAATACAAAATATCGCCGTATTAAATTAATGTACAACGACGGAAAATATAAATATATCGACGTCATTCTCGTATAGTTCTACGACGTTATCTTTAAATCGTACAATAAAATTTAACGTCGTATTTATTCATTTTATACGTCGTACCTTTAATTTAAACCGTCGTCTTAATAAGAATTTTTGTTAACAATTTTTTTCTTTGATTTTCTTATCCTACGTCGGTAGATCTACTTAATGACAAGAATTGAAATAACCATGACGGTTTATATAGAAAACCGCTGACATAATCAGATTTGTCTGAGATCCCAAGGGTTACGAAATCTTACCAGATGGAACTCTGTTCCACATCATAATCTTAACAGATGACACAGATTTGCAATCAGAGAGACAATTTTTTGGAAGTTGATGATGTGTGTGCGTTTGTGTATCTACAAATATTATACCTAACGTCGTTGCAAATTTGCAATCAGAGAGACAATTTTCAACGACGGTTATATTATACCTAACGACGTTTAAAAAACAAATCAACGTCGCTCAACAAATATATTACGTCGTCTTAGTCTTACTTAAGACGACGAAAAACGACGACAGTAATACAAAAACAGTCGTTGTTTTTATATTCTTATTTTATTTAAATCTGTCATCCAAAAAAGAAACTTTATTTAAGAGTTCTCCTTCAAGAAGAGAATAAAAAGATGGAAGCTAAGGCAAGGGAAGAGGCTTTAAGGATGGAGGCTAGAACCAAACAATTGGTAGAGGCTGAGAGGGAGCATTTCCTGAGTCAGCTTTCCCAATTAATTCCCAATTTTGATCCAAGCATGCTTAAACCAAGAATTAGCCAAAGTCCCAAAAATCCAATGTCTGACAAAGCAAGCTGCTCTGGAGGTGATGTGAGATCCCTACATTTTGAGGATGATACTGCCAAAAATGGGAAACATCAGGAAGAAAAGGTAACATATCTGAACTTTGAATTCTCTATTTTTTTAAAAACTATTAGACGTCGTTATTATTAATATAGCGTCGTTTGAAATACATACCACGACGATTTTAAAAATAAACCGTCGTTTGTATTTCAATACCACGTCGTATTTAGTTTACTTGTTTTACACGCCATTAAACGTCGTTATTTTTAAAACTTTGTGGTTTTTAGGCGACGGGGTTAGTCATTCCCGACGTAATAGATGAAGAGAAGAAAGAAGAAAAACAAGATGAAAAGGAGAAAGAAGATGAAGAAAAGCATAACGACCAGGTATGTTCACATAACTTTGCCTTTTTTATTTGTTTTTCAAAATTTCAGACGTCGATATTTTTCTTTAAACCGTCGTTTGTTTACAACTTAGACGGCGGAATTTTTTTAAGACGTAATAAATTATTCACCACGACGGTTTTTTCACCGTCGTTTAAATTCTTTTCAGACGACGTTTTATTCCTTAAACCGTCGTTTTTATTGAATTACCACGTCATTTTTTTTATTTCTTTAAACAGGTTTTTGAAGTTGTTGATTATTCAAATATGGAGGCGCCATCTTCTTTAAAATCCCTTTGTCGTTATGTGGAAACGACACTCGTGCCTCAGGATAAGACGCTGAACTTTACAATTGATAAGGAGGTGTTTGGTCTAGAACGCGATACCTTCCTCCTGCCTGAAGATATTACACAATTTGCAGGCATGGAAGAAATAGGAGCTACGGTCATTGCTGTATATATGAGGTTTGTCATTCTAAAATAACCACGTCGTTAGTATGTACTGTCGTTATTGCGTCGTCTTAACTAACTAACCACGTCGTTAGTATGTACCGTCGTGATAAATATATTATAACGTCGTTGTCTATTTCAGTACGTCGTGTGAAATTTTATAATACGTCGTTTTGTTATACATAACCGTCGTGTGTTTTTTTGTGCTGACTTGTTTATATTATTTTATATATTTAGGTACTTACACGATGTTTTGAAACAAGCAAATATGTGCAGCATGGTAGGCTTTATCGACCCTGCTACAGTTAGTGCCAACTCTGGCACAATAGCTGACAGATCACGACTGGTAGCAGCTCGACTTCAGAGGACTGACGGTGAACAGATTTTCATGATGCCTTACAATCCAGGGTTAGTCTCCTTAACAGGATTTTATTTTTATGATTTTCAATAAATGACAGCGTATAAACTAACCACGTCGGTGTTTTATTTTATTGAGTCGTTTGAAACTACTAACCACGTCGGTAGTTATTTATCGTCGTGATAAATATATAGTCGTCGATTGCTACTTTATTTCGTCGTGTGAAATATTATAATACGTCGTTTTTGTAAATAACCGTCGTTTTTATATTAATTTTGTGCAGCCGTCATTGGATCTTGCTGATTGTGAGAGCAAAGAGGGAAACCGTCTATTTTCTGGATCCTCTGCCAGGAAATCGTGTGGTCGATGAAGAGACCAAAAACATCGTGAACAGTGCTATAAAAATTTATAATGCTCACATAGCCAGATCAGGCCGTAAGGCAGTAATTTGGAAAACTCTGTCAGGCACACCAAAGCAACCCAGCAGTGTCGAATGCGGGTATTATGTGATGCGCTTCATGAGGGACATCATCATGGATCCTTCCTTGGCGTTTGAGAAGAAGGTAAGAAGAAATTACCTTCATACATTTTACGTCGTTTTTTGTATTATCAACGACGGTCATGTAAAATTACCTTCGTTGAATAGATATACTACGTCAGTTATGAAAAATATCGTCGTCTGTGATTGAATTTCTTTTTATTTATAAACCCTAATAGTCATTGTTTATGCAGTATGCCAAGGGAAAACAGGAAGCGCCATACCCCCAAGAAGCAATTAATGAAGTCCGGAATGAATGGGCAGAGTTTGTTTGCCTTCACCTGGAATAGGTGAATTATTGAACACTTGATATTTATGTATAATGTACAAATTTTGTCTATAATATATAATGTAAAAATTTGTTGAGGTTTTCTTAAATTTAAAAAAAAACAAACATACAAATTGCGTAACCGACGTGTAATACATTTCCAACGACCTAATAAAGTCAAAAACCGTTGTTTTTTGTTCTTTCGTTTTAAAAAAATCCGACGTAAAAGGATATTTAGACGACGTTCTTTGAACAATTGAGTCTTTTATGGTTTACAACGTCTTCAATTTCTTAAGGGTTCAGGGTAGTACTTTGTAACGACAGCGGTTACGTCGTGGAATATATATTTTACGTCGGATAGTTAAATATCCGCCATGGTTTCTCATTTAAACGACGTCATTTTAACAACTTAGTCGTCTATTAAAATTTACAACGTCTACAATTTATTAACACCGACGTGGTTTGTTGTTGTGATAAGAATATTTTATTATTTTTATATCAAAATATTCAAAATAAATTTAAAATAAATCAGAAAAATGCAAAGTCAACTCCTATGAAGTCATTGATATATTTTCTTCCCCCTAAACCTTGAAAAAATTCATTTTGGATAACAAAAATTTAAAATGACCATCCAAAACAAAATTGTTTTGATGAGTCATAAAATCACTTCTAGTTTTATGGTTTAGGGTTTAGAGTCTAGGGTTTAGAGATTAGGGTTGTTATTTATTGGGGTTTATTTTTAAAGTATAATTTTTGGGTAGTCTAGGGTATATATTAGGCTGTAAAACCATAAACCCTTTTATAAACTTAATTTTTAAAATTATATAATTTAGTTTTAAGGGTTTAGGGTATTAATTTTTAACGACGGCGGTTAAGTCGTGGAATACATATGTTACGTCGTGCAGTAAAATATCCGACATGGTTTATACTTTAAACGACGTCATTTTAATATGTAAGTCGTCTATTATAATTTACAACGTTTTCAATTTCTTAACCCCGACATGGTTTTTCAGTCGTCTTTATATCAAAATATTCAAAATAAATTTAAAATTAATCCGAAAAATGAAGCGTCAAAATAAACGGCGTTACGTTCAGTGTTTCCGTCGTGGAATATTACATTTACGTCGGTTCTTGTAGAACTTTCGCCATGGTTTTTCTCTCGACGTTTTAAAGAGCGCGCTCTCTAAAAATTTTCGCGCGCCCGAAATTTTTTAGATTTGCTCTTATTCTTATACTTCTAACCCTCAACCCTAAAATTTTCAGATTTCGCGCAACATAACATTTCGCTCTCTCACTTCTGCTCTAATTAAAAGTTGCACTCTTCAGGCTCCGTCGAATCTGTGAGCTCGTCCAACCTGTAAGTACAAACCCTATCTTCCCCTTGTAAATTCATTGAATGATATTAGGTTGTTTTGTTAAAGGGTTTTAGGTATATGCTTTGCAATCTGTTAATAATGTGCTTATAGGTATGGGTTCATGGATTTTTTGTTTAATGGGTTCATGGATTACATTATCTGTTATGTTGAATTGGGAATGGATTTAATTTTGTCGGATCTTTTAATCACCCTATGTTATGTTGAATTGGGAATGGATTTATTGTTTTCATGCTTGGTTTCATGTATATGTTGGTTTCTTGCTTGGTTTCATATATATGTTGTGTTCTTAATGGGTTTTGGGTTCTTGAAAATAAACTGAGACACGACGCCTTTTTAGGCATACGACGACGATTACACGACGGTTTATGAAAAAACCGTCGTTGTATTACTTATACACGACGGTTTTTTCATAAACCGTCGTTTGTATTACTTATATTAAACGACGTCTGTTGAAAATCCGTCGTCTATATATGCCAAAAACGCGACGATTACACGACGGTTTATGAAAAAACCGTCGTTGTATTACTTATACACGACGGGTTTTTCATAAACCGTCGTTTGTATTACTTATATTAAACGACGTCTGTTGAAAATCCGTCGTCTATATATGCCAAATACGTCTGTTTTTGTTTAAAACCCGTCGTCTCTGTTGTATATTACTTGCTATTAGATCTTTGTATAATCTGCTATAGTGATGGTTATTGCCTGTATTTTCACTTTATTATAGATAATAGGTTATAGTGTTGGAGATGGATAAGTCATGGATGCACTCGGATAGAAGATCGAAGGCATATGAGTTTGGGGTGGAAGCATTTTTGAACTTTGCTGTAGAAAATCTTCTAACTACAATACATATCCGTTGTCCATGTGTTAAATGTGTTAATTTGAAGTTGTTTGGGGTTGGAATTATAAGGGATCACTTATACTTTAATGGAATTGACCAAAGCTATAAGAATTGGACATTTCACGGAGAACCTTGGGAAGCAACTACTAATGCTAGTAGAAATGTTGAAGAAGATGATGGCCATAGTAGGTACAGTTTTGTGTCTGAAGAAATTGATATGGATGATAATGATTTTGGTGATTTTGGTTCCGATCCGTATGAGTTTGCCAATGTGATTGGGGATGGAGATCTACCAGTGTACCCTGGTTGTAGAAAGTACACGAAGTTATCGGCATTAGTGAAGTTGTATAATTTGAAGGCAAAACATGGGATGAGTGATATCTGTTTTACAGAATTATTGATACTTCAAGGCGATTTGCTTCCAGAAGGAAATACAATACCAACCTCTATGTATGAGGCTAAAAAGACTTTGTGTGCATTGGGGCTGAGTTATGAGAAAATGCACGCATGCCCCAATGATTGCATCTTGTATAGGAAGGAGTATGAGGATTCAACTAATTGTCCTACTTGTGGTATCTCAAGGTGGAAGGAAGGCAAAGATTCAATCTTGAAAGAGGGTGTGCCAGCGAAGGTGGTGTGGTATTTTCCTCCAATTCCAAGGTTTAAAAGGATGTTTCAATCACATGAGACAGCTAAGAGTTTGACTTGGCATGCTGCTAGAAAATCAATTGACGGTCAGATGTCTCATCCGGCGGATTCCCCGTCTTGGAAACTTCTTGATGATAAATGGCCTGAGTTTGGTAATGAGCCGAGAAACTTGAGATTGGCTCTTTCATCTGATGGATTCAATCCCCACAGTTCTCTAAGTAGCAGATATAGTTGTTGGCCGGTTATCTTAGTTACATATAATCTCCTTCCATGGCTGTGCATGAAACGAAAGTTCATGATGCTAACCTTATTGATTTCCGGTCCTAAACAACCCGGAAATGATATAGACGTCTACTTGGAGCCTTTGATTGATGATTTAAAATCTTTGTGGGATGGGATTAGAGGAGTGTATGATGCACATAATGGAGAATACTTTACACTCAGAGCTGCATTAATGTGGACAATTAATGATTTCCCCGCCTATGGAAACTTATCTGGTTGTGTTGTTAAAGGATATAAAGCTTGTCCAATATGCGGTGATGATACACCTAGTCACAGGTTGAAAAATGGCCACAAAATTTGTTACATTGGGCATAGAAAATGGTTACCAATCAATCATCCATATAGGAGGCAACGTGCAGCTTTTAATGGGAAACCTGAATATGGCATACCTCCCGAGCCATTAATCGGAGAAGAAGTGCTGCCTATGGTTGAAAATGGTGACAGAGTTTGTTGGAAGAAGAAATCAATATTCTTTGATCTCGAGTATTGGAAATAACTTCCTGTGAGGCATGCCCTAGATGTTATGCACATTGAGAAGAATGTTTGCGATAGTATCATTGGTACATTGCTGGAGATCCCTGGAAAAAATAAAGATGGGATTGCTGCTCAATTAGATTTATTGAACATGGGGGTCAAAACTGATTTGCAACCCGAGTATGGAGAAAGACGTACTCGTTTGCCTCCTGGGCCTTGGAATTTGTCAAGAGCAGAGAAGAGAAAGGTTTGCAATTCTTTCTATGGTATGAAGGTCCCTGAAGGTTATTCTTCAAATATTAAAAATCTTGTATTTTTACAAGATTCAAGACTTCTTGGCCTTAAATCACATGATTGTCATACCTTAATGCAACAATTGCTCCCTGTGGCAATTCGTTCTGTTTTGGAGAAGCCTGCAAGGTATGCAATAACTCGTTTGTGCTTCTTCTTCAATGCTATATGTGCAAAGACTGTTGATGTTTCCAAGCTAGATAAGTTGGAAGAAGATGTAGTAGTTACTCTGTGTTTGCTTGAGAAGTACTTTCCCCCTTCATTCTTTGATATCATGGTTCATCTAGTAGTACATCTTGTCAGAGAAGTTCGTCTATGTGGGCCAGTATATTTTAGGTGGATGTATTCGTTTGAAAGATATATGAAAGTGCTGAAGGGGTATGTTCAGAATCGTACTCGTCCCGAAGGTTGCATTGCTGAGCGGTATATGGCTGAAGAAGCGGTAGAGTTTTGTACTCAGCATTTATCTGATGTTAGTACAGTTGGAGTGCCTTCAAGCCAAAAGATGGGACTTTCAAAGCCATTATCAGGTTGCACAGTGAGCGTAGTTGATCAGGACCTGTTGAATCAAGCACATCTATATGTCTTGGAGAATACGGAGGAAGTCCTACCTTATATCGAGTACGTATGAGTTTTATTCTGTAAGTTTCTATTTTAAATTATTTCTTATGTTTATCTTCTATATTTGGGACCGTAATGCTTGAATTTTTCGTGTCATGTAGGCAACATATGATCCACATCAAGACTGCTTATCCAAAATTTAGAAAGAGAACAAAGTGGCTGCAGGATAAGCACAATAGCACTTTCATTCAATGGCTACGCTTCAAGGTATATGTTGTTGAATAACATATTTCTCTTTTAATTTTCTTCTTATTTCTATGTTAGATTGAATTAAGATATGATTAATTTGCAGGTTCAAAGTGAACTTGAGGAAGACAATCATGGCGTATCAGAAAATTTAAGGTGGCTAGCAGCTGGTCCAAACATGGCAGTGCCATTATATAGGAGCTATCTTATTAAAGGTATTAAATTCAATATCAAGGCACAAGATGATGTGCGGACAACTCAAAATAGTGGAGTTTATTTACTTGCACATACCATGCAAGTTGCTAGTGCCAAGGATAAAAACCCAGTTCTCTCAAATATGAGTTTCTATGGTGTCATTCAAGAAATTTGGGACCTTGACTACCAAAAATTTACAATCCCAATCTTTAGGTGTGATTGGATAGATAGTTCTGGTCTTGTTGTCGACGAACTTGGATTTACCCTTGTAGATTTGAGTAAAATTGGACATAGGAATGACCAATTTGTTTTGGCTTCTCAAGTCAAACAAATATTTTTTGTTGATGACCCGATGCATCGTGGTTGGTCGGTAGTGTTATCAATGCCTAATAGAGAATATAATGATGTTATTGGTGATGAAGTCTTAGGTGATGTGATAATTGAGTGTGAGCCATTTACTAGAGGGATGCCAAATGTTGACACATTTGATGAACTGGTGGGTGAGTTAGGTGGTCAAAATATTCGAGATGGGTGTGAAGATATATGGATTGAATGATGCTTATGTAATTGGCAGTGTATGACATTAATTTTGTAATATATTGTAATGTGATTTCTTCACTTTCTACGTTCAAATAAAACACGACGTTATTGTGAACCAGTTATTCAGCATATTTACCGACGTCTTAAAGCAACGTAACAATGAAGAACCACGACGCTATTGTGAAGCAATTATTCAGGATATCACGTCGGGGAAGGATTAAGAACCGCCACGTAATTCAAAATAACACGACTCCAATCCCATAATACCGACGTCTAAAAAACGAGATATATAATCTGAACGTTAAAAAATACGACGTCATCATACATTTTCCACGTCGCAAGTTCTTTTATAAACGAAGAGGAACGAAATGAATTCCGACGGTAATTCATTATAACCGCCGTCTAATATCAATTAAACGACGTTATTTGTAACACGGCTCTCATCATAATCAACGCCGTCTATATGTTCTGTAATATGGCTCTCATTTATTTGGAACCGACGTTGTTTAGAAGTTCAACGTCGTCTATATTAATAAGTGCGTCGTGAGTAATGAATACATATAAATACAACGTCGACTATATAAATGCCACCGACGTTGTTTCGCATTTCAACGTCAACTATATAAATACATACGTCGTAAATAATGACACTGATAACTATTTCCACGTCATCTTTTTTAGAAAAATCGAAGTGGAAAATTTATTTCACGACGGTTGTTTGTAAATAAGAGACGTAGTAGATTTCAATAACGTCGTCTTCTCATGTATTTAAAGACGTCATATTTTTTCTTGTCGTAAAAATTATATTTAACGGCGTAGTGTTTTAGTTGTCGTCGTTGTATGTCTATCTTGCGGCCTTGTTGTTTTAATATGTGTCATATTTTTCCCTTTTAACAACGGTGATTTGTTTGAGTTGGTCGTCTATTCTCATCCTCGACTATTTTTTAGAACTTTAGCAGACTAAACACGTCTGTTTTTATTTGTTTTCGACGTTGTTTTATTTAACAACGTCTAATATTTATCGTCGTTGTTTGTTTCTGAAAATAGGACGTATAAATTTTGTAATACGACTCTCATATATTTGTAACCGACGTTGTTTCGTTGTTCAACGTCTACTCTATAAATACATACGTCGTAAATAATGACACTGACAACTATTTCCACGTCATCTTTTATAGAAAAATCGAAGTGGAAAATTTATTTTACGACGGTTGTTTTTATATAGGCGACGTAGTAGGTATCAATAACGTCGTCTTCTAATGTATTTAAAGACGTCATATTTTTTATTGTCGTGAAAATGATATTTAACGGCGTCTTGTTTTAATTTTCGTCGTTGTATGTCTATCTTGCGGCCTTGTTCTGTTCATATGTGTCATATTTTTCCTTTTTAACGACCGTTTTTTTAGAGAGTTGGTCGTCTATTCTCATCCTCGACTGTTTTTTTAGATCTTTTTGCAGTACAAAGACATCGTTTTGTATTTGTTGATGACGTTGTATATTTTAACAACGACGGTGATTTAGCGTCGTGGTTTATGAGGGAAAAGATGACGGTGGATTCCACGACTATTGAAAAACTGAATACACGACGGTGATTTACCGTCGTCTTTTTTCTTTTTTGTAGTAGTGTAAGTACCTTCCCCAGTTACTAGTCTCACTCCCGGCGTTGGATGTTCCGTCGTGTGAGACACTTTCCATATGCGGCGTTGGATGTTCCGGCGTATGGAAAGAGTTTGTATAATGTTTAGGGTCATCACCATGGCGTTGGATGTTCCAGTGTGTGATGATCCAGTCTGCGCGCGTAGGACATAGTTTGGGAGCTACACATGGGGTTGGATGTTCCGGTGTGGGAGCTTTGGAGTTTCGTCCCCCGGTTGGACAGCTCATCCCTAGACGCAGGATAGCACCTGGAAATCCTGCGGACTAGTCAAACGGTCCCCTAATTGGATTGTTTTCCCCGGTACCTAAGTGGTGTGATGAGTATATCGTATAGCTATTTATAGTTATATTTATATATATAGGTATATTTATATGTATGTATAGTTGAGTGTGTAAGGAATTAGAGTTTGTTTAGTAGTTTGACAGGAGTTGTAAGATTGAGAGAGTGAGGTTTCTTTTTGAAGGAGATAACTGGTGTTTTTAGAAGAGTTAATGAAGCATGTTTTGAGTAATTAACTATTGAATTGTGAACCTGCATGACTTGAGCATTATTTTTACATGGTGGGGTTACTATATTATTTTTAACTGCAAATCTGGTTTTTTTCCACTCACATGTTTTCCGTTTTGCGCCCCCCTAGCCAGTAGTCGCTCCAGGAAGCGTGCAAGTGGTGTACGAAGCTGAAACTGTGCATCTTTCTAGTTAGGAACTGAGTAATTTCTTCTACTCAACTGTTCTTGTAATCTAAATTCAGTAGATGCTCTGTATTGCCCATGATAGATTTTACTTGTGAGGCTAGAGGCCACTTTAGTATGACTTGTAGATTTGTGAAAGCTTGCTGCTGGTTGAGATTATTTTTTTTTATTTTATGTGTTTTGCAGGTTGATTAATTTTTGTTGGGATTTCTTAAATTACAGGGGAGACTCTGCCAAAATTTTGGTAGAAAGTCTTGATTTCTTAGTAAGTAGGCCTGGCATCGGGATGATGTCAGAATAAAGACGGGGTCCGCTTCGGTCTTCGGGAAATTTCGGGGCGGGTCCTGTCATTCTGGGTCCGTCCTTGTGTCTTCAGTTGATTATTATCAAAGAAAAGAAAAGGCTTATTATCAGAAAATGTCCCTAAGATTTATGAAACAATCAGATTGCATCCTTAATGTTTTTTTTTTGTCACTCGTGGTCCTCAAGGTTAGTTTTTGCGATCACAAATTGTCCATGCCGTTAGGTTCAATGAAAAAATCCTTTAATTTGTTGATGTGGCATATATATAAATCACAAAACATCCCTCAGGTTCACACACCTTTCACAAATGGTCCCTACAAATTTTTTAAAGTTTTTAAATTAAAAATTCATAAAATTTTGGTTTTCTTTTTAAAATTATTTATAAATGAAAAAACCATTTATAAAAGGATTTTAATCTTGAGGATAATTTATGAATCCTAAATCCTTAGGGGTTGTTTGGTACACAAGCTTGGCTTGGACTGACTTGGACTAAATTTAGTACCATGTTTGTTTCATTTAATTCTAGTCTTAAATGGGATTGCTAATACTGGGCCCACCAAAAACACCTCCTCAGGAGGGGACTACTAAGCCCATGTAGAAAGGGAGGATTAACTAGTCCTATGTTCACCAATGTATAAGATCCATATGTTATATTGTAATACTAATAACATATATTATTATTATTATTATTATTATTATTATTATTATTATTATTATTATTATTATTATTATTATTATTATTATTATTATTATTATTATTACATACACATATACTATAATGTACATATATACATGAATATACACATATACATGTGTATATATATATATATAAACACATATATACAGATATAATATATAAATACATATAGATATATACACGTATATTATTATTATAATATACCCATATACACATATACATTATATATTTATACTATATGTATATATATTATAATATACATATATACACGTATATACATGTATATTATTATTATAACATACCCATATATATTATCTATTATAATATATATATGTATATATATTATACCCATGTATATATTATAACAGCCCCGATCTCTTGGACCACAGGAGTCCAATTATATGTATATATGTATTTTATAATATATATAATATACATATATACAAGTATATACATGTATACACTACTACAAAAAGTGAAAAAGACGACCAGAAAAAAATGACGATGACGACGGTTTTATAACACCGCCGTGTATGATTAACTTAAACATCTAAAAATGGAGATTCCAATTGCTATTTTTAAAACACGACACACCTAATTAAAAAAGCGACGTCTTATTGAAAAAGTTTTTCCTCAGAGTAAACTCGGAGAAAACAAACAACGGCAGAAGGTATGAATCCATGGACGTAGAAAGTAAAGACGACGGTGTTAAAAAACAGCCGCCGTTTTTATTCCGTAATAAACACGTCCAAGTTTTCATATCTGGCGCCGTATATTTTCAAAACAATCCACGGCGGTAAATTACAAACTACCGCCGTATTAAATGCATGTACAACGACGGTAAAGATAAATTTATCGACTTATTTCTTCAAGCGTAGTACGACGGTATCTTTAATACTAACCACGTTGGTTTGTTCAATTAACTTGTATAATAAAATTTACCACGTCGTAAAGTTAAAATTACCGTTGTATTTATTAACTTTATACGTCCACCCTTATATATAAACCGTCGTCTTATTAATATAATTTTTTTACTATTTATTTATTGGATTTTGGTATCCTACGACGGTAGACCAACTTGATGACAATAATTGAGAATAACCACGACGGTTTATATAGAAAACCACCGACATAATCAATTTTCTGAGACAGCGTATTTATTCAATCTATATGTCTCAACTTATATCTAAACCATCGTCTTAATTGTAATTTATTATTATTATTTATTTCTGGTATTTTTGTGTCCTACGTTGGTAGATCAAATTAATGACAAGAATTGAGAATAACCACGTCGGTTTATATAGAAAACCGTCAATAGAATCAGATTTTTCCTGAGATTCCAAGAGTTTCGAAATCTTACTAGATGGAACTCTGTTCCTCATCATAATCAGACCACAGAAAGACAATATTTTAGAAATTGATGATGTTTGTGTCTTTGTGTCTTTGAGATACGCAAAGGCACAAACACATCAACATCCAAAAATTTGCCTCTAAAATTTGACGACGGCAGCCTCAGATTTGAAGTTAGACAGACAATTTTTTGGAAGTTGATGATGTGTGTGTGTTTGTGTCCTTCAGATATAAAAACGCACACACACATCAACATCCAAACAATTGCCTTCTAAAATTTTGACGACGGCAACAATAGATATTCATTAAGAGAGAAATTTTTTTGAACGTTGGTGATGTGTGTATGTTTGTGAATCAGATACACAAACATACACACACACCAACATCCAAACAATTGCCTCCTAAAAGGTGAGACTGAAACTGAAACCCTAATTGAAAACTGAAACTGAAAGAAATCGTGGAAAAAAACTCAATTTATAAAAAAAAATTTCATATCCACGTCAGTTATATAAACCCTAAAGACGTTTAATAGAAGGAATCAATGTCAGTTAGTGAAACACGAAAGACGTATTAAACATACAAACAACATCGATCATTAATATATAGGCCACGAGGTTTCAGAAAACAACGTCGGTCCATATAAAAAAATGACGTGGTAACTTGTAATTTCACGTTGTCAAAAGTAAACTTTTGTCGTGTAACCACGTCATTTTCGGAATACAAAAAGTCAAAAAACTTTTTTACTATCCACGTCAGTTAATGTTATTTTACTGTCGTAATAAATACTTACTAGGGCGGTTTTAATGACTACCGTCGTTGTATTTATCATTGGGACACTATATAAACTTTTTGGTCACCTGACCTAAACTTTTACGTTCTCTCTAAAATTTTCAGTTTTCTCTCAGTCTCCCTCTCATTTCCGAAAAGCTGCGTTTCTGATTCTCAACTTTTACATTCTTCCTCGTCTTCATCTCCAAAATTTGATTCTGAAGAAAACTTTCTTTGCAAGCCAAAGGTTTGAAAACTTTCTCACTCATTTTTTTGTTTCTTTACTTTCCTTATTAGTTGATTTTTTTTTTATAATAAAAGAACGAGTCACACTCATGTTTGAGAAAGAAGGTGGTTTGAAATTGCCAAACCAATCACTATTATCACTCACAGGTCATGTGAGGATGACAGGTTTTTCTCGAATTTGACATTTTTGTTGACACACCACGACGGTAATTAAATTCTTGCTATTTCAATAGCATGACTGTTCATACTAACCGACGTTGTGTGTTAATAAATACGACGTTTGAACAGAAAACCATCGTATGATAACGTGGGAGAGAGAAAACTGGGTGGTTTTTTTATTTATGAACTTATAATACGACGACGGTTTTATTTAATTACCGTCGTGGTAAGGTAACGACCACGTCGTATTAGCACATCCACTTTTCTATGGATTAGCACGATGGTTATTTTGTTTGCTATCGTCTGAACTTTCATTTTACGTCTGTATTTTACCTAACCGTCGTTGTTTTCCTTGCAGTTTGTATTGCCCTCTAAACATGGTTTCGAAATCTTAAAGTAAGGAGGCTCAAGCGTCAAAAGTTCAAGGCAAGGACATTGCAGTTTCAAAGGCACAAATGGGTGAATCCAAATCTGTTCCAAGCAATCCCGCAAAGAAAATGAGATTTACTTCATCTTCTGAGAAAGACCCAAGCTCTGCGACGTTTGATGAAGTGACAAAATCAACTCGCGGCATCAGCACAATGAGCCGTGTTGTGAAGAGGAAAATCCAGAAGATTAAGCTTGTGGCTGAGTACAATAAAAGTGGCATACCACATGACAAGGCTGCTATTGAGATGCAGAGTTACATTGGTGTTTTGGCACGCACCAGAGTCCCTCTTGTGGACAAGAAATGGACTCAATTGCTCAAGGACCTGAAGGAGTAGATTTGGGAAGCTGTTCAAATGGCTTATGTTGCTGGGGAAGGGGGCAAGAAGATGGTGCTGTCATCTGCAGCCAAAAAATGGAAGGATTTTAAGTCTACCTTAACTAGGCAGTTTATCCTTCCATTCGCAAATGAGAAGGAGAAGTTAAAAGAGCCCCTTCAGCTTTATAACTTCATAGAGAAATCTCAATGGGATGCCTTTGTAGCTTCAAGGTCATCCCAAGATTTTGAGGCCGTACATTCTAAGCAGTCACAGAGAAGGGAGAAATGCGAGTACAACCATAGGTTGTCTCGACAAGGGTACGTTGGTTTGGAGGACCAATTGGAAGAAACCATGCTTGGTGAAGAAATCGATAAATCTCTCTTATGGAAGAAGGCAAGAGAAGATAAACAGGGAAACATCCCTGATCCAAAGGTTGCAGAGAAGGTAAAATTAATCGTAAGTCTCACTGACTCTGTTCTAAACCTATAAAACAAAGCTTTAATTTTTTTTTCAGACGTCGATCTTTTTATTAACCGTTGTTATAAATGAAACCCCACGACGGTTTTTATTTACCGCCTTTTAAAAAAGATATAACATCAGTATTTTTATAAAACCGACGTCTGTATTAAATTACAACGACGGTTTTGTGTTTGTGTTAGGTTTTTTAAATTTAATTTTGAACTTTCTTCATATTCACACGCACACACACTCTCTCTCTCCCTCTCTATTTCTCTACAATTGGTTTGTACACTATTTTTGGATCAATGAATATTTTGGTGGGGTTTTTATCTCTGATGTCAAATAAACAATGGTTATTTCATTGACCGATGCTTTAATATACACAAAACGACGGTAGTTTTGGACCGACGTATTAAATAATTTTCTGCGTCTGTTTGTTAAATAAACCGTCGTCGTAACCTTCTCTCTCTCACTTTTAGGATGATATTAATTAATTTATTCAATCAGTTTTACAATCTGTTCACTCACTAACCTTCTCTCTCTCTCTCTCTCTCTCTCTCTCAATTTTAGGATGATTTGAAAAAACAAGTCTCCGAGGACACTCTAACTGTCTCTCGGAGCAACGATGTTTTGACCTTGGCTTTGGGAACCCCTAAGCATGGTGGGAGGTTAGAAGTGTTGGAGTTGGGGTTTCCCCAACTCAATTCTTCAATTTGCTGAGACAACAGAGAGTAAAATTTGCTGACAAATTGAAGGAAAGTGTTATGGAAGCAGTGAGAGAGGAAACCGAAAAGATGGAGGCCAGGGCAAAGCAAAGTGTTTTGGAGGCAGTCAGTGTACAGAGGGAATTTTTGTTGGAACAATTCAGTCAACTAATTCCTAACTTTGATCCCAACTTGCTCGGTAAAACTCTAACTACACCAATGACTCCAATTACTACAATACCTCCAATTCCTCAATTGGAGCAAAGCCCAAAAAATCCAATGTCTGACAAAGCAAGCTGCTCTAATGTCCAATTGGAGGAAGACAATCTCACGAATGATGCTGATGCTGATGCTGCTGAAAACCGTCAAGATGAAAAGGTAAAATCTCTAACATTTGATTTTTTTTTTTTTTAATTTTAAATAGACATTGGGTTTAAATTTACCATCCGTTGTCTATTTTAACCTAGACGACCTTTCTATTGTGTAGCAACAATATAACATTTACACCACAACGGTTATGTATTTACTGTCGTCTACAAACTTTACCTCGTCAGTATGTTCTAGAAACCGTATTATATACCATGTCGGTTTTGTTTATTTGGTGGGGTCGTCTATTTTACTTCATATACAAACTAACTTTTATTTCTTTATTTATATTCCTTGTTACATGATCTCTTAAAGCTTGACATGCCAGCTCCTCTGTTAGCCCTATGCCAATATGTCGAGACCAAGTTGAAGCCTGCTAACGAGACCATTACAATTCACATGCTAGAGGAAATTTTTGGCACTGAGCATGATACCTGGCTCTTGTGTGAAGACATTTTATAGTTTGCTTCCATGGTTGAGATTGGATCCACAGTGATTGCAATATACATGAGGTAATTCTAGAAATCCATTTTTGTTTTTTTTACATTTCCTTTCTTTTAAATTAAAATCTCATTTAATTGAATTTCATATATTTAATTAGGTACCTATTTGACTATTTAAAAATGGCAAATATGGTAAACCTTGTTGGCCTCGTGGACCCTGGACAAGTCAGCTCTTAATCTAGAACATTATCTCACCGTTCAAAATATCTCTCAAACCGCCTGAAAAATGCAGATGGGGATCAATTTTACTTGGTGCCTTATAATCCAGGGTTAGTCCCCTTCTATACTTGGTCCTTGTAATATTTTTTTTTGTGGTATATTTAATTTATATGGATCATTTTGTGTAGGGGTCATTGGGTGTTAATAATTGTGAGACCAACTAAGGAGATTGTCTATTACATAGATTCATTGCCAAACCGCTCTGTTGACGAGGACATGAGAAATATAGTGAATGCGTAAGTTTATTTATAAAAATCTAAGATTTTTTATTTCTGCATTTGAATGATACAACGGCTTTTTCAAATACCGACGTTGTAGTGAAAACAAGACGACGATATATTATAACCGACGTTTGAAATCATTTACAACGTCAGTATTTTCTTGAAACCGTCGTCTTAATTGAAAACACCACGTCGTTTGTGTTTTTCATTTTAGGACGTTTTAATTTTTTCTGTTCAACTTTCATTTAAAAACAACTTTGGTTATACATCGTTTTTCTTCGTCACCGACGTTAGAATG
This sequence comes from Prunus persica, assembly GCF_000346465.2. Lineage (NCBI taxonomy): Eukaryota > Viridiplantae > Streptophyta > Magnoliopsida > Rosales > Rosaceae > Prunus > Prunus persica. The sequence goes on from NC_034014.1 coordinate 14,804,470, forward strand.
ATACACAACGACGGTTCTTATTTTCTGACATTTGAAATAAAATATGACGTCATTTGTTTTACAAAACCGTCGTCTTCACTTTTTTACCACGACGGTTAATGTTTTTTTATGCTGATTTTTAGTTTTGTTATTAACACTTTTTGTTTTCTTGAAACAGTTCAATCAAAATGTATAACTCTCACACAGGCAAACAATCATCACGTAAATCACCCATATGGAAAAATCTACAAGGCACTCCTAGACAACTAACAAATGTAGAGTGTGGCTATTACGTGATGCGTTTCATGAGAGATATAATTCATGATGCAGGCCTAGCATTTGAGAAGAAGGTAAAATTTAACATATAATTTCTTTATTTTAATACCACGACGTTTTCTTTCAAAACCGTTGTTTTATTACTTGTAACACGTCGATTTTTGTTCTTTATTTGCAGTTTGACAAGAAAAAGGAACCAATTGTGTATACTCAAGAACATATTGACGAAGTCAGGCTGGAATGGGCAGAATTCGTGAACAAGCAATTACAGAACAATATATAAGTGATATTTTAAATTTTTGATAATGTATATAAACATATTTTTGGTAATTAATTAAACACTCATCAAAAAAATCAAATGAAATAAACTTTTGTTTCTAGTGTTTTTTTTGTATCAAATATTTATGTTGTGGAATAAAATAAAATGAAAATAAATCTTAATAATTTAAATTAATTCCCAAAAACCGACGTCTCATTCTAATTTATACGTCTCATATATATAGAAATCGCCGTCTTACTATAGTGGGAAAGAAAACATTGACAACATTTCTCAAAAACGTCATTTAAGATTGATATACACGTCGGTTAATTTATAAAACTGAAATCTATGAAAACAGTTGTAGAGACATACAACGTCCGTTACAAGTTTAAATGTGATGTTGCATTTATAAACAACGTCGTTATCAACATAATAATCGACGGTGTAAATTATACCCACGGCGGTTATTGAGAAAAGGTTGACGTTGTAACTACCTAACCACGGTGGTGATTACATTGAGACATCTAATGATGTCTAGGACGACGTCATGTGTTATTTAACGTCGTTGTAAACTAATGCAACGTCGGTTATCTATATTTGTCATTTAATTTTTGTATGACTTTTATATTTTTTTTCCTAATATTTTTAATAATTTCAAAAAAAATTGCATAAAATAAACTGACAACTACTATGCACTCATTGAAAAATTTTATGTCCTATAAATCTTTAAAAAATTTAATGGTAAAAATATTTTTATTTGTATTTAATTACAAATATTCATAATGAAAATAAATCATAAAAATTTTAATTGTTCCAAAAAACCGATGTCTGATTTTTATTTACACGTCTCATATATATAGAAAACTGCCGTCTTATTATAGCAGGAAAGAAAACATCAATGGCATATCTCAAAAAAGTCATTTAAGGTTGATATACACGTTGGTTAATTTATAAAACTGTCTACGAAAACAGTTGTAGAGACATACAACGTCTGTTACAGGTTAAAATATGACCTTGTATTTATAAACAACGTCGTTTATTTACAAATAATCGACGGTGTGAACTATACCCCCGTCGGTTATTGAAATAAGATTGACGTTGTAACTCCCTAACCACTTTGGTGATTACATTGCGACGTCTAATGATTTCTAGGACGACATTATGTGTTATTTAACGTCGTTGTAAACTAATGCAACGTCGGTTATCTACATTTGTCATTTAATTTTTTTATGACTTTTATATTTTTTTCCTAATATTCATAATAATTTCAAAACAAATTCCATAAAATAAATTGACAACTACTATGCACTCGTTGAAAAATTTTATGTCCTATAAATCTTTAAAAAATTTAATATTAAAAATATTTTTATTTGTATTTAATTACAAATATTCATATATGAAAATAAATCATAAAAAATTTAAATTGTTCCAAACAAACCGACGTCTTATTTTTATTTACACATCTCATATATACAGAAAACCTCCGTCTTATTATAGAGGGAAAGAAAACATCGACGGCATATCTCAAAAACGTCATTTAAGGTTGATATACACGTCGGTTAATTTATAAAACTGTAATCTACGAAAACAGTTGTAGAGACATACAACGGCCGTTACAGGTTAAAATATGACATTGCATTTATAAACAACGTCGTTTATTTACAAATAATCGACAGTGTAAACTATACCCACATCGGTTATTGAAATAAGATTGACGTTGTAACTCCCTTACCACGTTGGTGATTACATTGCGACGTCTAATGATTTCTAGGACGACGTTATGTGTTATTTAACGTCATTGCAAACTGATGCAACGTCGGTTATCTGCATTTTTCATTTATTTTTTTGTATGACTTTTATATTTTTTTTCCTAATATTCATAATAATTTCAAAATAAATTCCACAAAATAAACTGACAACTACTATGCACTCATTGAAAATTTTTATCTCCCCTAAATCTTTATAAAATTTAATGTGAAAAATATTTTTATTTCTGTTTAATTACTAATATTCATAATATATTAAAAAAATCCGAAAAATAAACCGAAAAATTCTATGCACTCATGGAGACAATATCTACCCCTTACAAGCCTGAAAATTTTAATTTTAGATTTCAAAATTACAAGTGATAACAAAAGTGAAAAAGATTTAGAGACAAAGCACAATAGTCATTATACTTTCCATAACATAACCCTAAGGTTATGTGATCCATTGGTGGTCATAAAATTGAAAATTCTTTAATATAGATTTTAGCATACTAATATAGAAGGCATTGTTCTAAGGAGTCCGTAGCAATTTTCGGTTCATTTTTCTCATACTCGTGTTTTTTTTTATAATTATTGTAAAATTTAGGGTTTAGGGTTTTGGTTTTTATTGAAACGACGCCGGTTTGCTTTCGCTCTTTTTGGTCAATACGCGCGTTCGAATCCCAGGAAACGCACATTAAAGCTAATTATGTAATATTTTAGACGTCGGTTTTTGTATGAGCGACGTCAAAACGTTATACAACAGCGTAATTGTAACATAACCGTCGTTGTAAATTTGAAATAAAACGACTATTGTGTTGTATTTATCGTCGTCTTTAATAAACGCGGTCCTTTGAAATTTTTGACGGGGATTTAAATTTTTCAGAATTTCGCTTTAACCATAAAGTATTTCCCTCTCTCTCTTCAACGTAAATTTATCTTAAAGTTTTCGCTCTCTCTCAAAGCATTGGGTATATTCTCTGAGCTCTCTCAAGTATTTGATATTTTCTCTCAGCTCTCTCTCAATATCCATGTAAGTATATTCTCTTAGCTCTCTCTCAATATTCTCTTATTAGTTTGTATATATTCTCTCAACACTCTCTTAGTTTGTATAATCTCTTAGATCTCTCTAAATATTCTGTTAGTTTGTATATTCTCTTAACTTTGGTTTCTTAATATGGGTTCTTTTATGTTTTGGGAGCTATGGGTTCTTGATTGGGAGCTATATATGGGTTCTTTTTATGTTTTGATGTTTGCATTCTATTAAGTGTTCTTCGACATGGAATGGGGATGGAATAATTAGGCTTTCGTTTTTTGTAAACCATGACGACGGTTGGTTTCCACCAAACCAACCGTCGTCTAAATTTTTATTATACGTCGGTTTTTATGTACTACCGCCGTTGTTGTTAGGCGACCATAACCCAGACCTGTTCTTCAAAAAGAAAACAAATATCTTGTTGTTTGCTTAAAGGTGACGGTAAATAGACATGCCGTCATCTTAATCTATGTTACGCGACGATTATTTTGTAAAAACCGTCGTCTAATTATTGTTATTTTTTTTTCCTTTTTTCCCACTTTGTTCTCTTCTCTGTCAATATAGTAGTGTTCATTGCTGGTCTTTTCACTTTATTATATGTATGATTTTATAGTGTGTGGGATGGATAAGTCATGGATGCATGCGGATAGAAGATCGAAGGCATATGAGTTAGGTGTGGAAAGATTTTTTTATTTTTGCTGTAGAAAATCTTATAAATACAACTCATATTTGTTGTCCATGTGTTAAATGTGGGAATATTCGATTGTTTGGAGTTGGAATTATAAGGGACCACGTATACTTTAATGGAATTGACCAAAGCTATAAGATTTGGATATGGCACGGAGAACCATGGGAATGGACTACTAATGTGCGGTGGTGCCATCATATAGGAGCTATCTTATTAATGATGTTAAATTTAACACCAAGACACAAGATGATGTGCGAACTGTCCAAAATAGTGGAGTTTATTTACTTGCACATACTATGCAAGTTGTTAGTGCCAAGGATAAAAACCCTATTGTCTCCAATATGGGTTTTTATGGTGTTATTCAAGAAATTTGGGACCTTGACTACCATAAGTTTAGAATCCAAGTCTTGAGGTGTGATTGGGTAGATAACACTTCGGGCCTTAGTGTCGACAAACTTGGATTTACCCTTGTAGATCTGAGTAAAATTGGACATAGGAATGACCAATTTATTATGGCTTCTCAAGTCAAACAAGTATTTTATGTTGACGACCCAATGTATCGTGGTTGGTCGGTAGTGTTATCAATGCCTAATAGAGAATATAATGATGTTATTGGTGATGATGTGCTAGGTGATTCTAGAATTGAGTGTGAGCCATTTACTAGAGGGATACCAAATGTTGACACATTTGATGACCTAGTGGGTGAGTTTGGGAATGAAAATATTAGAGCTGGGTGTGAAGATATATGGATTGATTGATTGTTATAATGTATGACATTAGTTATCTAGTTAATTGT
>NC_034014.1:14819248-14820811 GCF_000346465.2 Prunus persica
TTCCTGGGCTTCATGATCAGCCAGAGGGGTATTGAGGCCAATCCAGAAAAGATCCAGGCCATCTTAGACATGACGGTACCTAAGACGGTCAAAGATATCCAAAGCCTTACAGGGCGTGTCGCAGCCCTGACCAGATTTATCTCCAAAGCCACTGACCGCTGCGCCCCATTCTTCAAGGCCCTTAAAGGCACCAAAAGAAACATCACCTGGACTGCTGAATGCGACACGGCTTTCAGCGAGCTCAAAGAGTATATGGGCCGGGCCCCTTTATTGTCAACCCCTGAGCACGGAGACATCCACGTGATTTATCTCTCCATTTCAGCTTCGGCTGTTAGCTCTGTGCTCATCCGATCAAAGGATAACGCGGAACACCCAGTGCATTATGTTAGTAAAGCATTGCAAGATGCCGAAGTTCGGTACCCAGACATCGAAAAATTGGCGTTCGCCCTGGTCGTCTCGGCAAGACGCCTCCGACCATATTTCCAAGCTCACACCATCTATGTCTTAACCAACCAACCACTCGGACAGGTGTTGCAGAACCCAGAAACTTCTGGGAGGCTGGTCAAATGGGCCATTGAACTGGGCGAGTTTGATATTCATTACAAACCCCGCCCGGCTATGAGGGGCCAGGCCGTTGCTGACTTCCTATCCGAATTCACGAATCCCCAAGCTTCCGCAGCTACCCAACTCATAACCGAACCCAATCCCCCTCCCAGCCAGGACCAAACCCCCACCGAAGGCAATCTCGACCTAACCCAGCCCCTGTGGACCTTATTCGTAGACGGCTCTTCTAATGCCCAGGGCTGTGGGGCCGGCCTCGTTCTCATCTCCCTAGACAAGGTTGCCCTCGAGTACGCCCTTCGCTTCAAATTCCAAGCCTCCAACAATGAGGCCGAATATGAAGCACTCTTAGCTGGTCTTCGTTTAGCCAAAGAGATGGACGCCAGACAAATTCTGATATTCAGCGATTCACAACTCGTGGTCCACCAGGTCAACCAGGACTTCACGGCTAAGGATGCCTCTATGACGGCCTACCTCCAGCACGCTCGGCACTTGCTGGCGACCTTCCACGCCCACTCTATCAAGCAAGTGCCGCGCTCCGAGAATAGCCATGCCGATGCACTAGCCAGGTTGGCATCAGCCTTGGAGCAAGGAATGGGTCGCCACATCCACATCGAGTTTTTAGCCCAGCCCAGCACACAAGCCCCACTCATCTGCACTATTGATCACAGCCCTACATGGATGGACCCCATCCTCCAGTTCTTACAGAACCAAACACTACCGGCTAATCCGGCAGAAGCACGACGCGTTCGCCATCGCTCTGCCCGTTACCTGATCATTAACGGCTCCTTATACAATCGGGGTTTCAGCCTTCCTTACCTCCGATTCCTGACTCCAGAGGAGGGTCACTATGTCCTCCGAGAAATCCATGAAGGCATATGCGGTAACCACTCGGGCACCCGCTCGCTGGCCCATAAAGGCAATCCGCCAAGGATACTTCTGGCCATCGCTCCACACTGACGCCCAGAATTCACCAGAAATGCGACAAGTGTCAGCGATTTG
>NC_034014.1:14821032-14825205 GCF_000346465.2 Prunus persica
TGTCGCTTCGGCATCCCCAACTCCATCGTCACCGACAATGGCCGGCAATTTGACAACGCCAAATTCAAACAATTTTGTTCCAACCTCAAGATTCGTCTGTGTTTCGCCTCCCCAGCCCATCCTCAGTCCAATGGCCAGGTCGAAGCCGTGAACAAAATTATCAAGAAGACCCTCAAGACAAAACTTGACAAAGCCAAGGGCTGCTGGCCAGAACTACTCCCAGAAGTACTCTGGTCCTACCGCACCACCTTCCGCACATCCACGGGTGAAACGTCGTTCTCCCTATCATTTGGAACCGAGGCCGTGGCCCCGGTAGAGATTGGCCAGCCCACATACCGAACCTCCACTTACGATGCCACGGCCAATGACGAGCAGTTGGCCCTCAACCTCGACTTCATTGACGAGCTCCGGGACTAATCGAGCATGCGTAATGTCGCGTACAAACAACGGATCGCCAAATATTACGACTCCCGAGTCAAGCCCCGTGCTTTCAAAATGGGGGACTAGGTCATGCGCAAAGTTTCCTTGGCTACCAAAAATCCCAACGAAGGTACCCTCGGCCCTACATGGGAAGGTCCTTATGAGATTATCAAAATCTGCCGCCTCGGCACTTATCAGCTTCGTGATTCCACAGGCAAGACGTTGCCTCACCCGTGGAATGCTGACCACCTCAAGTACTATTACAAGTAAACATATCTAGACCCTAGGACAATACTTTGGTCTTGATTATTTACTGTAAGGTAGAAGTAAGGTATCTAGACCCTAGACCACTTGTACCTTTTGCCTTTCAGCACCTATTTAAATAAAACGCCCGACTCCGGCTCATTTTCATGCATTCACATGGCAATTACTTTACTAGCACACTTGATATCAAACCAAGTCTCATATCATAAATAAAAACACCCTTGCTCCAGGCAAGGACAAGTGTTCATACATAAACAAAATAAAGTGTTCCAACACAATCACTAAAGTACAAAATCACTATAACACATAACGAAGGCAACGCCTTCAAGACTCGGTCGACGGGGCATCCTCAGTGGCCGGCTCAGCCTCTGGTGTCGGGGCGCTAGCATCCGCAGGAGGGGTCTGTGCAGGGGGCTCGCCACTGGTGTCAAAGTTAATCTCCACCGAGGGGTTGAACCTAACCAACCTATCTTCCCAGCAAAGCTGCTCATCAACCAGTCGATCCATGATATAGCTCTTCAGCTCCTCTGAGGATCGGAAGGACTCAATCGCCTCGACTCGGGCAGCAGCCACCTCCTCGGCCTTCGATCTCTTCAGCTCCTCCACCTCCTTGGCCAGGGCCGCCTTTTGAACCAGCAAGGCGTTCTTCTCTCGGATGGCCTCCTGCGCCTCCGCCATTTTGCTCTTGGCTAGCTCATCCCGCCTCTTCAGCCTCTGGATCTCCTTGTCAGCCTTGGCCATGCTGACGTACATCTCGCCAAAGGCCTGCAAAACAAAAACCATGTTAGTCAATCCATACAAAAATAAACCAAAACAAATACATTCAGAAAGGGCCTAAACACTTACATAGGCAGAGGTGAGGATCGTCTTTTGGACCCGGTCAATGAAGGAAGCGGCTGGAGTCCTCGCCAGAGCCTCAGGGTCACTTTTCACAGACGTTCACTAAAGGCACCTCCTGCCGGTGCATAGCCAGGTTGACCTCCTTCTTCTGCTGGCGTAGCCTGCCGAAGTCTACCTTCTCTACCCCTTCAGCGAACACGTCCTCCATGCCGAAGGGTAGCTTCGGCGGTGCCTGCAGATCAAAGGGCGGAAGTCTCGGTCCTGACCCCATCACATGCTGATGAGCCTCCTCCAAGGCTTTCCTTTTCCCCAGCACGTCCGCAACCCGACCCTCATCATCATCCCTGGGTCGTTTTCTAGCACTCTTCTCAGCTTTCTTGGCCCGAGACTCCCTCAGCCGCTTCTGCATCTCGGCCTCATCAATGTCTACGGCCACCTTCGTGCTCCCCCTTATGATGCCAGCCACTGTCAAAACAAACAAAGCAATTCTATTACTCAAACTCACAAAGGCTTAGCACACAACAAAAAGATGACCCAGTACTTACTTCCTTGCAGCAGTCCGGACTCAAACAAATTCTTCTGTGTGACTAGGTTCCCGCACTCACGCTCAGTCTCTGATAGCTGCGCCCTCACCCACTCAACCTCGTCTTCTTGCTCCTTGGAGATAGGGCCCCACTTCACTGAACCTGCACCGAGAGTTAGAAACTACTTAGCCATTTACACTGGCACAAACAAAATACAGAACCAAAAATAGGAGCCAAGACAACACAATCAGGCATTGGACAATCTTAAGGGATGGGGCCAAGGACCTATAGACTGGAAGTGGGTAGGAATGTGCTGGACAACGCTCTTCCCTGGAGGACTCTCCCAGTCCCCGTAGGCCATGCACCACCTGTTCCTCCAGGACTTTTGCGTTGTGGGCTTGTGTCCAATAAAATAGCCTCTCTCCTTCGCCTTTCGGCAATTCGCCTGTACCCAGCCAAAATTCCCCTGCTGCTTCGAAATGGAGTACAGGTACATGAATTGCTCAAACGTTGGCTCCCCTAACCCAGCCAACCACCAGGCAATATACACCCCATGAAGAAGAATTCAAAAGTTGGGATTATACTGCCCCCGTGCATACCCCAACTTGGCCAACATCATCTGAACCCACGGATGAAACGGTAGTCTGAAGCCGTGCCGATACATATCTGTAAAAATCATCACGGAGCCATCCGAGGGATATCTGACTACATCGGCCTCAGTGGGTAACCTCAAGCCCACATAGGCTGGCACACAAAAATCTGTTCGTAGCTGGGCCAATTTCGCTTCTGTAAATGTATTCCGCCTCGGCAACGGGACACCAACCCGGATGTCTAATCCCTCTGACACCGAAGCCACGGCTATACCCACAGACCCTGATGGTGATGCTTGGTTGCTCGAACCCACTTCTTGCGTTTGAGGCAAGGCTAGAACCCGGTTAGCTATAGCCTCTAACTCTACGTAATTCCTCTGCATCTCCCTATATGCAGCCGACCCAGAGTCTACCGATGGCTCACCCCCCTCAGCCCCACGCCCTATCATCCTACTTTCTATAGTGCCTTCTACCAGACCCTCTGTCTCTGAACTCTCCTCTTCAGAACATATATACTGGCTGGGCTCTTCACTCTCAGTATCATCCCCACCAAAGGCAGGGGGGTCAAGACTTTCCCTATCAGAACTTTCAGACATCTACAAATATGGAAAAACAAGAAAAAAGAACTAAATGCACATGCAGAGAGGATCGAACCACAACAACAAAAATTTGCCAAATCTTCATGCCAGGCAAGAATTCTACATGTTCATACATATGTTCAACATGTTCATCATATTCATGCTCATGTTCAATGTGTTCTTCCTAACCTTCAACATGTTCATGCAAAACAAGACATTTCAATTCAAAGGTTCTAGCGAAATAAGGTCTAACCTTGTTCGTAGCATCACGAATGGTTTACCGGAAATCACCTCAGCCACAAGCACCACCACAAACTAATCACCGGAAATCGCCTCTCCTCTTCTTCAATTTCTCACAAATTTTCTCAACTCAACTCAAGTGTGGTGCCTTCCCCACCCCAAGTTCCTTTTTATAGCCAACTAAGGGTACCACGCCTCGATTCACGAGCAAACCCTAGCACCCTTTCATATTCCCTCCTAAATCCCTTGTACCTACACACAATTTGAAATTCAATTTCCAAAATACACAAACAACCCAAAACAAAAAAATTGAGGGAAACATAGGGGCCTTGCCGAACGGCAAGGCCCGTGCAAACACAAAATGGAGTCCGAAAATTTCAAGTTTGCTAGCCTACTCCATAAGCCCAAACCTATTACAAGGCTCGGCCCAAATTTGATCAAGACACCCAAGCCAATTCCACCACATAATATAAATGGGCTTGCCGAACGGCAAGGCCCGGGAAACAACAAATGGGGGACTCACCTTTTCGGTCAAAATACTCTCCACACCACCCTTGCCGATCGGAAGGATTCAGCAAATACCTCAACGACCCTGCGCAGCACCTGCCGAAGGCCCTAGCCCCGTGCTCCAGCTACGGCGCCTGCCGAAACAACCCCAGCCACGGCCTGCAGAATCTGCCAGCAACACCGCCTGCCGCAGGACACCTCAGCCGTCGC
>NC_034014.1:14825305-14842629 GCF_000346465.2 Prunus persica
TCCCTTTGCTGGACACCACGACAACCCAGCTGCCGCGGGGCTTACCTCCTCGGACAGAACCTACCGAAGGACAACCCCCATGCTTTGATGAAGCTTCGATCAACAACAAGGCCAGCCGTGGCCAAGACCTGCCGATCGGCAAGCACAACCAAGCTACTCCAGCTGTGTCGCCTTGCCGAAGCACCACTCCGACAGCAGCTGCTACACCGAAGGCTCACCGAACCAGTTGCTGCGCCGCCCTGCCGAAGGACCAGCCCACACTTCGATCTTCTCTTACCCTCGATCTCCTCCGGAACCAGACTTGGCCGAGGCCAGTGCAGACCTGAGTCCATAAATTTGCTTCCCGAATGGCCCGCAATATGCTCGGCTACGGACGACGGCGCAGGCTCTCTTCTCCGGTCACAATCTCCTTGCCTACTGAATTTATGTGAACAGTCCCAAAAAACAAAAAACAAAAAATCTCTATCCACCCTGCCGAACGGCAGGCTATATCAAGGTCTCTAGAGACCCTTCTCCCAATACTAAACCCTAGCTCCTATCCTTTTATCTTTTGGCCAAGGCCCATCTCGGGTCCAACCTTCTCAAAACCCTAACCTTTCTCACATGCCGAAGCCCACTTTGAACCCAACCCCAGCCCCTTGCCGAAGACCCAATCCAAAAAGGCCTAGCTCCCGAGCAACCAAAAAATAGCTAGACCCTTGCCGAACGGCAAGGGCCATGTCGAAGTTTTGGAGAGCAAAATTTTCAAAAACGACCCGGCTCCCAAAAAGGCCTAGCTCCCGGCCATTCAAAAAAAAAAAAAAAAGCTAGACCCTTGCCGAACGGCAAGGGCCATGGAGACATTTTGGAGAGTCGAAAATTTTCAAATGGCTCGGCTCCCTCGATGGCCTAGCTCCCGAGCACACCAAAAAAAAAAAAAAAAAAAAAAGAAAAAAAAGGAGGGAAATATTTGGCTAGACCCTTGCCGAACGGCAAGGGCTATGGACAAATTGTGGGGAGTCCAAAAATTTCACTCGACCCGGCTCCTTTGAAGGCCTGGCTCCCCTACGGACCCAGCTCACATCTTATCTGCAACATGCCCAAGTACCCAGGTACGTACCATATGTTCACGCAACTCCTAGCTTGCCAACTTGGGGGACTAGGGAGTGCCCTACGACTCCCAACGAAGCTGGAATGCTCGGTTACAATTACAAAAACTCACAAGTTCCCAACCCAGAAGTTACTTCTCGACCGCGAACTTGGGGGACTACTGTTTACACCATAATGAACCGAGCAGACCCAGTATCAAAGCGACTAGCACTAAGGCAGCCACGCCTTCTCCCGTGCCGAAGGAAGATACACTTCCGAGGTGCCAGACACCTGCCGAAGCTCCCAGCTGCCAAACCTAATCTCCAGGACACGTGTCGCCACCACAACGACTTGCACAAAGTCCCACATTGGAACTTTGTACAAAGTTTCCACTTTCACCTCCCTATAAATAGGGAACAGTACCCAGGTAAAAACAAGAACTATTCTCCCACTTTTACTGTTACTCTGCCAGAATTACTACTTGTAACTGACTTAGGCATCGGAGAGCCTTCGGCCGGCATCACACCGGTGTCCGAAGCTTAACGATTGCTTCTCTCACTTTGTCTTCTGCAGGTTTCCCATCAACCTATATTTTACCAAGGGCCTCAGCTCTCTTCCCTGCTGAAGACCCCGCATACCTAATCACTAAGTTGGTCTCAATATTGGCCGGGCCATTTTGAGCATCAACAAATCACAAATATGCTTAGGAAGGGAAATATCAGAAAATTGCTTGGATAATAAACGAAGTTTGGCATCGGAAGGATATCCCAATCGGAGGTGCCACGCATTATTTTGAACAGTCTCACGGTAGGTTGAAGAAGAACGAAGATACGAAGCGAGGTGGTGCGGATCGAAGTAATACAAGTTCCCATGCCTCTCTCCTAATCCAATCATCTTCTGCGTGCACAAGTCCTGTATGTAATAAAAGGTAGGAAAAAAAACAAACAAAATAATGAAGGGATTGAGTAAGACATGGTATGAACAGAAGATTTACATTAAAGGACGGAACACATAGAACATCAGTAAAGCGAAAAAGATCATAAAATTGTATAGTGCCCATTGAAGTGATTTGCGCTTTGTCCCTGGTGGGCAACCCAATTGGTGGAAGAGAAGTGTGTGAAAAAGTGGTAAAAAGATTAAGAGAGTGTGTAATATGGTCAGTAGAACCACTATCCATGATCCAGACATCAGGTGAACATGTTTTGGTATGAAAACTAAAGCAAGAAAAAGAATTCAGACCTGCAAAAATTGCTTGTGTTGCATTAACATCCTCCTTACCAACGGCATCCATTATTTGCTTACACTGGTTAAGGAAGAGGTGAGGCGCTATGGACTGAAGATGGTGAGTTGATGGTTTTGAGCCCTGAATGTAGTTGGCGGAGAATTGTTGTCGAGTTCCAGTTTGGTTGAACTGATTGGTCCTCGCTTGATGTGCACAACGGCAGTCATCGGATCATGGTTGAGGGATAGGTGGCTCCCTACTTGTGTCCAGGAGGAAAACCTTCGAGGAAAAAATATTTTTTCACATTGTGTGTGTCACCATTACAGTAAACACAGTGTATGGGCTCTCGTTGATTGTTGCTTGACGTGTTGCCATTATTGTTGGGGGTAAGGTGATCGATTTGAAGACATTTCCTTTTCTGTGTTATTCTTCTTGCTATTGTTATTAGAAAGGCTGAGCATAGACATGCTCTCGCTGGTACCCGTGGAAATGGTGGTGACTTGGCGCTGTTTTTCATCTTGGAGGATGAGACTGTAGGCTTTCCGAGTAGTGGGCAGCGGCGTCATGATCAATATGTTGCTTCGAGTGCTTGCATATGACTCATTGAGTCCCATCAGGAGTTGCATTAAATGTTGCTATTCTGCACGATCCATAATTGATTTTGTAGCACCACAGGACTTCCCAGATGGACATGTATCGATTTGGTTGTGAGATGACAATTCATCCCAATAACTCTTGAGTTTTGTGTAATAGGAGGTGATGGACATTTGTCCTTGCGTTAAGGTTTCAATCTCTCTCTCTATTTGAAAATTTTGGGGTGTGTTGATGGCCGAGAATCTCTCTCCTAGATCGACCCAGAGTTCATGCGCTGAGTCAGTGTAGACGACACTATTCGCTATATCGGGTTCTAATGAATTGATGATCCACGATAGAACCATATCGTTGCATCTTTTCCAGCAATTGAATTCGGTGGGTTTGATCAACTCCGATGATGGCTCAAGAGAACCATTCGGTGGGTTTGTTTTTCCCTTTTAGAGCCGTTTTGATCTGCCGGCTCCAGTTGCCATAGTTTTTGGTGGAAAGGGGTGTCTTCACAAGGACCACTCCTGGGTGGTCTGATTGGTATAGGTAATATGGGTGGTCTGGGTTTGAATAGATGTCAGTAGATGAAGCATGTTTTGATTCGTTGCCCTTTTGGTTGGTGTCGTCTCCGACCATGGTAGGCGTACGGGGATTGGGTAGAGACGCAGAACTTAGAAAAGCTCTGATACCATGAGAAATTGTATATGGGAATTAGATTTCATTGATGTGTTTAACGAAGATAAAGAGATGTCCTTATATAGGCATGATACAACAATACAAATCCTAGAAATTAGCTATTTACCAAACATGGTTCCTAACCAAACTAAGTAAATATTAATTACGATAATCAATTATGACAATTATGCAGATGATGATGATCAAATTTCTTAACAGTAGGGGATAGTTCCAAACCACTCATTGGTAGTGGCGGACCCATAGAAGTGTAAGGAGATACAACTGCATCTTTCCTTGCCTGAAGTAGCTTTGGTGGCGCTGAAAGTTGCCCTCTACAGGTGCCTACCAACTATATGTAAAAATGCCACAATGAGGCTGAGTTATTTTCTTTGGTGCGCAGCTGCATGAAATTAATAAAAAGCCCAACCTAAGCCTTGGGTTGATATTGATAATAACAAACTTGATAACTTCCCAGCAAGTCTTGAGGTCTGGTTTCGATTTTTTTTCTTCTTCTTCAGCAACCACTTTGATTTTTTTTATAATTTTTTATTTTTTATTTTTTATAATTTGGCTCTCTCTATATTCACATGATCGGTATCAAACTCGAGTATGAACAGGCTGCGCGGTGCACGACTCGAGGTATAATCAATTAGAATTTGTTTGTTTAATTGATAATTTGATATGCATTTTGAATAGATTAATTCATATTGATTTTCGTTAAATTAATTGATGATTTGATATGAATTTGGTAGACTAATTGTCTAAATGGAATGAATTTTGTTTATATTAATTGATATCCTAATAGACTATAATTAATAAGATTAATTCTATGTGGTTGTTTATTTTTTTTTTTTTTAACCTTTCTAGTCTTTTAAATACCACCCTTCTCTTGAAAAATTACTTTTAAATACTGCCCTTCTCCTGAAAAATTACTGAATTTGCCATTAGTCATCGGTGATGATGTTACACAATCAAAAGGAATAGTCATGAAATGGATTCAACTGGTTGCCCATTGATGATCATAATTTTTTTATTAAAAAAAAAGAACTATTAGATATTGCTTGGAGAATAAAATACACTAGCAATTTCAATTATTGTGTGGTCTACTCTATAACTTTTTCTCTTTTGTTTCCAAGTGCGTCATTTTCCATGTGTATACATATATGATATACTATAGCGTGGTCTTAAGCATTGAGATTAATTTCAGTCCAGGCCTACCCATCCCTGTGGAGGAAAGTTGTCCATAATTACGTGGGACAGTTGCCGTACTAAGATTACTAAAATTCAGTCTCAGTCTCATTATTGTAACATTCATTACACATGGGAAATCAAAAACACTAAAAAATATAAAGTGACCACATTTGGTTACACATTTGATAAAATAAACTGATTTTTAATCAACACGTCGTGCACCTCACTTGTCGTATTATGTGATACACAAATAGGATTAAAAAAAAAAAGTGATCTCTCTTGCATTTTTCAATCCGAAAAAGTAAAAACCTAAACACTGGACAAGGCTGCCAAAAGGGGAAATGTCCCAGTTTGTCTCACCTTCCAAACGTGGCGTAGGGACGTTGGAGGTGTATGGTATGGTATGAGGATGTGAATTATGAATACGAAACCGAAATAAATAAACAAAGTAGAAAGAAAGAAAAAAGAAGAAGCAAAGGGGTCTTGCTATATAAAGTATATAAAAGCACTTCCATTCAGTCACTAAGTTCTACTTGATCTGAATTCTTCTGAAGGCTGTCCAAAGGTTTCAAGCCTATATCGATCCTTGTGATCAATGGGTTCAACGAAACCTTATTTGGCAGTAATTTTCATACAGATAATATATGCAGGCATGATCTTGCTCTCTAAAGCTGCTTTCAATGGTGGTATGAACAGCTACGTGTTCGTCTTCTACAGACAAATGGCAGGATCTCTGTTCATGTCCCCTCTTGCCATGATCTTTGAAAGGTAATTAAAAACTTCGCTTCTTCTTTTCCTTCTTATGATCACAATCACAAATCTACAGTTCGTTATTGGTTTTTTTTTGGTTGGGATATATTCCAGGAAAAGTGCAACGCCTCTTTCTGTTGTGACCTTCTGCAAGATTTTTATGCTGTCTTTTCTGGGGTAAGTAGGGTTTTAATCTTTTTCCTAATTGTTAAGTTCATTAATATTTGTTCATTGCTCTTGCAAAAATAAAAAATAAAAAAAAAACAACAAAAAAACAAAAAGAAAAAGAAATCAATGGTTTATGATTATTTCAGGATAACTTTGGCTATAAATGCTTATTGCATTGCCCTTACCTACACATCAGCGACTTTGGGTGCAGCATCCATTAACTGTCTACCTGTTGCAACATTTTTCTTTGCAGTTTTGCTCAGGTACTTGCTTAATTTTGCGCGCGCTCTCTCTCTCTCTCTCTCTCTCATCTTCTGTCTCTATATAAATTGAAATTGATTCAAAAAAGGAGATTATTAGAAGGAAGGGGATACCAGAGATATCATTAGTCCACCATTTTCTCTTTTTCTTCTTCCGTAAGGCATCATCAGCGGCGGTCCAAACAAGTTAAAGCTCACATATATTTATTTTTATTTATTTATGACTTTTTTTTCACCAACCAAACCAAAACTACTTAATTACCAGCACTGGTACTTGAAGGTATTAATAATTTCAATTTTATTATTAAAATGCAGGATGGAGAAAGTGAAGATAAAGACAGCAGCTGGGATTGCAAAGGTTGCAGGCCTGGTAGTGAGCATGATAGGTGTGGCAGTCCTTTCTTTTTACAAGGGACCCCAGTTGAAGCCTTTTTTACATCATCACCTCTTGCAGTCTCATAACAGCCATCAAGACCAACAACAAGCTCATGCTTCTTCTTCTGGGCACAGATGGATGATTGGTTGTTTTCTCCTGCTCGTTTCTATTATTTGTTGGAGCTTGTGGCTTGTACTTCAGGTACTAACCAGTCTTCTCTGTCCTATACCCTTAATTAATTTATTTTCCTCTCTTTTTATATTTTTTAGCTTTGTTTTGTTACATTGGAGGAAAGAAACCCCCACAGGGAGCCATGGGGGAGGAGGAATCCACCACCACTGTGGTGGGAACCCTTTGGCATATTTTTTTTGTTTTTTGTTTTTCCAAAATCAGAAAGAGGGAGTGGGATTTTTATCGCACACATTGTCAAAGTGCTATGCAGGTTCGAATTTGAAATCACTAATCAGAAAATTATGGCTTTTTTCACAAGTCTAGACCCCATTGGTGATATATTTTTTTAATTTTTTGGGTAACAGACGAGCTTAATTTTAAAACTTAAATGCATGCTGATGGTGGTTTAATCTAGTGTGTTTTATTGGCTTGGTTGAACAGGCTCAACTTCTTGTAAAGTACCCTGCAAAGCTACGCTTCACAAGTCTACAATGCCTGTCAAGTGCAGCACAGTCATTTGTTGTTGCCATCGCTTTGGAAAGAGATCCTAGTCAGTGGAATCTGGGCTGGAACATTAATTTACTTGCAATTGCTTATTGTGTAAGCAGATTTTAAGCTTTTTCTCTGCAGCCTTTCCTTCTTTAACTTTGTCCTGGCAGCAGAGAAAACAAAAAAAAATAAAAAACAAAAACCCGACATGATTAAGATCATTGCCAAAGAAGTAGGTTATTCTAGAATTTTAGTCTTGGCAAAAGGGTTCAATAATAAACTTTGTAAAGCTTGTTGCATAAGTAAGATTCAAGTTGGAGAAATTGGGGGTTTAAATTATCAGGTCTAGGTGGGTCCATTTATAGTGACTAAATTTTTCTTTTTTGGTTTAAATTTTCATGTTTCATTTCTTTTAGTTAAAATTTGACTTGTGTGGTAAAAATCAGGGCATTATGGTGACCGGCGTTTCATACTACTTGCAAGCATATGTGATTGAGAAGAAGGGGCCAGTTTTCCAAGCCATGTCACAGCCATTAAATCTCATCATCACAGTTATTGGCTCGGTGTTGCTCTTAGGGGAGGCCATCAGTTTGGGAAGGTGAATGAATTCTTTTCATATTTTATATACAAAGGGAGAAGTCTCAAACCCTGAAATATTCAAAAACCCTGAGAATGTCCATGTTGAACAAAAATATTTTTCATTCTTTTTTATTTTATTTTTTATTTTTAAATCTTTGTATCTTTGTATATATCTATATATTTAACAAAAGAGGCTAGTATTTTATTAATTTTCCAAATTATATATATACAGTCCCCTTCTATTGAGGGATCCCTCAAATAAATTTGAGGGACACCTTTTAGGGTCCCATACTTATTTTTTTAAACAATCGAAACCATTTATTTTTTTAAATGATTTTACTTAGCAAAAAAAGAAAAGAAAAGAAGTTTAAATTCTTTGGAAAATAACGTCACTTTATAAAGTGAATAATTATTCAATTTAGACGTTTTGTTTGCATTCGGATGATGATGGGTGGAAGATCGAATGTCCTAATCATCTCATGTGGCTCTCCTTTTTGCAGTGTTTTAGGTGGAATCCTGATGGCTGCGAGCCTTTACAGTGTTTTGTGGGGAAAAAGCAAAGAGCTGAAGAGCATGGAAAATCGTACTTGCTTATCAGTTCCAGTTCAACCTGAAAAGGAACGTGCGCAGCTGAAAGAGGCAGAGGCTACCATCACTGAACCAACCTTGTTTGTTTAACATATATAACCTAGTTTTGTTCACTTCTTAAATTAAGATGCAATCCAGCTTTTGTAGATGTCGTATTGTGTTGCCGATCCCGGTTAACTAATGGGGATTATGGTGGTTGTTTTTCTCTAAAATATTTCTGCTATTGTGTTATATATAGGATGGCCCCTGTGCATTGATGACACGCATAAATCGAGATATGATCCAAATTTAAAACAAACAAAAGGACTATTGTAAGACTAGGTAAAAGTAGAGAGATAAACACAATAAAATATAGACTGCTCGATAATTATTACTTTCTAACTTTGTTCAAGATACCTGAACGGTTCAGCTCCAGAGTTCTTAGAAAAAGGGATAGAAGTGTGTTTGTTTTTGGACAAAAGAGATAGAAATCTTTAGTCGTTGCAATAAATGGCTTGTTTTTAAAGTTTCCCTCTCCAATTTCATTATCATATGTATGTCACATTCTGAGTACTGATAAATTATAAGTCGTCAGTCCTATAAATTTATAACATCACATGCTAAATTCAACAATAATCAACAACATTTATGAATGTTAAATGTGGAATGTAATAGTAGCCTTCAAGTGGTCCAATAATCCCATTGTTGAGAAAGTTTGAAACCAAAATTTCGAAATATTAATGACTACTTTTGACCTAGCTTTAGACTTTTAGAATATGAACCACTCAAGGGGTTCGATGGGCATCGAGGAGGTCTCGAGTCGGAGAAGAACTGGCATGTCACAGGGATATAGCACTGTTTTTCTATCCTCATCCAATTACTTTCAGTCACGTGACGTGTGATAGGACGTGATTGATTGGGATAGCAAAACAGTGTTATCCCCGTTATATAGATATTTCTAAAATTCTTTGAAAAAGAATTTAAATCTTTCATAGGTTTCCAAATTTCCTCCATTGTCCATGTAGTTCCCTTTCACATATGGTGTGATGAGAGAGATGAATTAAGTAGATCATATGTGGCGTCTAAGAGCTAGTGGTTTATAGATAGTTATTGGACTCAGTATATGTAGATATGTCAAAACTTTCCACATCAATTCACATGCAGCCTACAATCGTATCATAATTGTTCCAACTCATTCACATATAAAAATGGTCCCAAGATTAATAGAAACGCTCATCAAATTGACACTCCATCGTTTATATATCCATCACTGAATAAAACACAGATATCATGTTTTAATTGTGTGTTCTGACTGCTATTATTTTCACGGGAACAATCATAGACTACCATTAGTAAAGAGACTTGAATGGGAATGATAGTAACTCTAACAACAAGTTTCAAGTGTAGCTATATCTTCTTCTTCTTCTTTTTTTAAGTCATTAGTTATGTGACACAGATACTATATGTCATTCCATTTTTGACACATGAAAGTTATCTTTGCACAACGACAAGTTAGAAACTCTTTGTAGTGAGGGAAGGGCCTGTCCTGACTTTTGAGTGGTCCAGGTTAGAAATTTAAAAAAAAACTTATGCACATGTTCTTTCATTTTGGCTTAAATATGGTAAGTTCATTGAACTAAAACAAACAAATAAGTCATCAACTAGAATAATTAAACATTTTATTGAGAGAAAATGTTGGATTAATTAGAGGTTTGTTATTCCAAAACAAATGAATAATTTTTTAAATGTGGGTCATTGTGTTGTTAAAGGTGAAGTGATTTTTGAAATGATCATGAAATTCGAAAATGAGGTAAATTGAGTGAGAGGAAGTATCATAAACTTTAATTTCAACTTGATAAAAATAATGCCATACAAAAATTGGAGCCCTGTCACACAGACAAGAATCTATCTTACTTAGACTACCTTTCTTTCTTGAACTATAGTTCTCAATTAAATACTCAAAGGTAGCATATCATTATGAATTATAAAGCAGCCAAGTGAAAGTAAAGTAGAAATAAAATATTTTAAGAAAAAGACAGTAACAATAATATAGTAAACAAAGTAGCAACAATATATTCTATATTTATAGGGGTGAGATTCTCAAAGTAATAAAATAAATAAACCTTTGTGGGTGGGGATGGGATTCTCATACCACTTTGATTAATTAAATTAATAATGCATGCAACCATCAAGTTAAGTACATGGATAGATGAAGTTGATTTTCTACTTTGCGTTATATCCATCAGCAGTACTAGTGCCGTCAAGATTCTTATGAAAAACATTGTCAATAAAAAATATTCTTTTGAAAAAAGAAAAAGAAAATCAATGGTCAATCGGTTGAAAATATTTGTTATTTTTACTTTTTGCTTTTTCAAAGAGAATGAGAATAGGTGTCTTCAAATAGCATTACTAATGAGCATATACAAGATAAATTTCAACTTAAGAAGAGGGTTGAGATAAACTTTTGTCTTTGGTCCTATAGTTTGTTTCCACTTTAGTTTATGTGGTTTTAATTATGATGATTTGACTTTTATAGTATGATATTCATCGTAATTTAAAGATATTTGAACTCTATTTAATTTCGTGACGGAGTAAGCACGTGTCCCTCACTTGCACTGGCGTATCCAGGAATTTCTCGAAAGAGGTGCAATTTTGAAAGGCTAAAAGTTTTTTAAAAAAATGACAACCAAATATCCTTATAATTTACACAATACCAATGTAATTCGTAATTTATAGTAAAAAATAACATTACAATTAACCAAAAATTGTTGCCGACGAGGTTTCATATCATGAAAACATCGTATTATATTTTCAAGAGTAGATAAAATAAAGAGAGAGCCAAATCAACCTATTCCTCCCCAAGTATATGCTAATGATCATACAAATATAGAGAGAGCCAAATTAATAAAATAAAATAATATAAAAACATATTATTAAAAGAAAAACGAAACTGACGTTTCCTGAAGAAGAAAAAAAAAAGCAGCATGTTTCATATTTTTTTCTAGATTAACTATGAATTACATTCAAAGTTACTGTGGAAGTTTGATCGATACAATATTTTCTTTCTTGACACAAGACTTAATCAATGAATCAGTTTCTATAAAAGAATGAATTCTCTCATAACAAAATAAAAAGGAGGGAAAAAAAAACAAACGTTAAAAAAAATTATGAATTTGATGATCTTTTTATGAGGACTTCGATTGGTGTGATGGGGACGGAAAGAATATATCAAAAAAATAATAATAATAATAAAAAGGCGAACTCTCCTTATTGAAGGAGTTTCGTCATTTTTTTGGGTCTACAGTACGAATTTTTTGTTCATTTTTTTTCTTGTTCTAAAACGACGTCGTTTTGACCAGGGATTAAAAAAAAATAGACATGTGTGCTGCATGCAGTGCACAGTGCAATGCAGCAAAAGAAAGGAACTGTTGGAGGACTTTTGTCGAACAGGTGGAGTGTGCAGAGGACTTAGCAAAGGGGCAACTTTCCGACACCTGCAACGCTTGCTTCGGGGAGAAGAGGTGCATCACCTCCTTGCGCCTCTATAAGTTCGCCACAGCTCACGTGGATATTAAACTACAAGGATCAAATTGCATCAAATTGAAATCACACATAAACCAAAATAGAAAATCCTAACAAACTACATGGACCGAAAATGAATATTTTGTAGATTTTAATATATATTTTCTCTCCCTCTCTCTCTCTCTCTACACCTCTATCATTTATCTGTCTTCTTCTTTGAGCAGTGTAGTCTTTATCCGAAGTGTATATGACAAATGAAGTGATTTACTTTGAGTAGGATATGGGCCTTTCAGTAGATGACTACGTTTCAGTCTCTTTGTGAAAAGGTGGCACTATGCAAAAAGAGAGTAGCTTCCTTACGTTATATATTTGCTGGAATTGTAAATTAGTGATAAAAAAAAAAGTAAAACATTCTTTTTCTTCTTTTTTTTCTTTTTCTTCAGTTTCGAAAGCAACCACCGTCTATCATCAAATTGGAAAATGACTTCTTTTTTTGGACAGAAAATTGGAAAATGACTTTGATGTGAACAAAAGTGCAACTTACATTTCCTGTCGGTATAAAACACAACTGCTAATGTGAAACTTAAAAGTAAAAGGAAAAAAAAATGGCATGCATATCTCTTGCACATATATAGCTCAGTATGTAGGAGACTATCTTTGACACCAGTAGCGGATTTAGGATTTTTCATTCTGGGGGTCAACGTGTAAAAGGTTAAAAAAAATTCTATCCAAAATAGACTCATTGAAATGAAACGATAGTATTCTAATTCATAGTTAATAGATAAAACCATACAAAATATTCATGTCCATTATCAAAGAGAACTGCATCAACTTCAAAAAATAGACACACACTGCAATAAACCAAAAATATCTCTAAGAATGTGATAATAAACCAAAAAAATTAGCGCAATACTCTTCGTCTCCCAAGACGTCTCATCCTATTCGACCTAAGAGCTGACATATATTAGCGCAATCCTGCTCAGTTTAGGGCATTTATGTTATTTTTGAGGTACGTAGTCGTTTTGATTTTGGGCTTTATTTGCATTTCTTTTAGGCTCTAGCTCTCAAACTTTGAACCTTTATAAGTACTGTCTTAGGGGGAACTTTTTCAAGCAAATATTTCTTAAATATGTAGGAGTTAGATTATTCTTGTAAATTTCTTTGTAGATTGAACATCTAAGGCTTTTTACCTATATTGACCTTAGGTCCCTTCATGCATTCATATCAAACATGAAAAATTATTTTATGTAAAAATATTGGCTAAGTATGAAAAATGATTTTTCAGGATAATCATTTTCTCAAGATAATTTTTGGCGGTTTTTATTCCTTACACATCAAATAAGAAAACTTAATTTTATGGGATTCTAGTATGAAGTATATATTGACTTAATGAGCCATCATTTTTAGCCTAATCCTATATATTTTACACTAAAACCAATTTTCTCAGTAATGATACATACCATACATCAATGTCATCATCGACATCAATTCCGTCTAATTTTTCATATCAAATTTGGTTACGTTACTTTTATAAAGCAAACTCGTCTTGACACTCCCACCCACAGGAATTGAAGTCGAAAATGACATTGATGTGCAACAATAGGTGGAGATGATATTGATCGACTTGAAGGAATAAGAATAGAAATGATTTGTTTGAAATAGCACATATGGAATACTAATGATAAAAAAAAAATAATTAAAAATAAATAAAAAACCTTGTTAAAAACTAGACTTACGGTTCATGAATTTGTCAACATTCATATCAAGGGTGTGGAAATGAGGATCTCTTTTTGCTGGATCGAAATCTTCATTATGAAAGGTAAGGAATATCATGAGGATCCCCATCTCCTTTATTTAATGGATGCGTGACCAGCTTTGATTTGCTGCATGCAAATTGAAAAGAGACACTACTATCAACTGTTGGTGGTCCCCTGATGAAAAGAAGCTTGTTGTGCAAGGGGTTTAATTATAGGTCAAGTAGTTAAGAGTATAACACCTAAGGTCTTAAGTTTGATTCTCCCTTTTTTAATATCGTTTGTATCAGGAATAGCAAAAAAAAGCTTATTATGTTCACCAGACATCCCAGGAAAAGATTCATGCTCTCATCATTGTATCGTTGCTTGCAGACTGTGAAATTGCTGATCAATGAGCACTATGTAGCTAGTATTAGTGACATTGCTGAAGTAAATTTACTATATAGTTTACATGAGGGAAGCTATAGCTTACTTTGATTGTAGGTTTATAATTCCTAGCTAATATTCTCTAAGTTTTCATCCAAAATCCTTACAGAAAAAAAAAAAAAAAAAAAAAGAAAGAGACAAAAGCTTGTTGGCAAGGGGTTTAATTATAGGTCAAGTAATTAAAAGTATTACTATGAGAGCAAATATTTCAGACTCCAATCACAAGACACTACGTGGAAAAGAAGAATATCCTTTAAATTAATTAATTGAACCTATTTATTTGGCCAATTAATTAATAGGGATAATATCTTAAATATGAGATATTATATTTATTTAATAAAATAATACCACAAATTTAGATATTATCCTAATTAAGAGATATTATCATCATCAAATTAGGAGATTTGGATCCCAATCAAATACCTAATGGACTCAATCTCTACAATTTTGGGAAAGAATAAACTCCTTCCTAATAAGAGTTTTATTCTCTACGAAACCCTTGCCTCCGAGGCTCCTATAAATAGATGGCTTCATTCATCATTCAAGGTAGCTGAAAATCTACTTCTAAAACTCGAGAAAATACCTGAAACTCTCCATCTCTCTCTCTCCCTAGCCGTCGGTGACGCCGCCACCACCGCCAGCCACACCACTTTTCTCTCTCCATATTTTACATACATGGCTTCAGCCATCACACATGGCTCCGGCCGTCCGGTTCACACCATACGTACATCTTCATACACTTTTTTAGCTATTGTTTCTCCTAGATTCAATCGAACTAACTTAGGTATCGGAGGGTCTTTGGCCAACACCCCCGAGGTGTGGTCGATTTACTCCTGTCCTTTACAAGAATCGAGGAACAGAGGGAAAGAAGATCAAAGGTTGAAGAATCACTACTACAATAAAGTTAATAGACAATAGTTTTTAGCCGTTGTTGAAAGTCTTCTAAAACCGTTGAGGTTAGGAGTGTCGTCTTTTCTATCTATTTATGACAACGGTCAAAAACCGTTGTAATATGTCACTTTCAACAACGGTTTTTCTTAAAAACCGTTGTCAATTCTCATAAAAAACAGATATAAAAGAGCAACTGTTGTAATATGGCCCTTTCAACAATGGTTTTGCTCAATAACTGTTGTAGTATAACTCTTAGTACAACGGTTATTGAGCAAAATCGTTGTAATATGGTTATTTCCACAACGGTTTATATAATAACCGTTGTAGTAAGTCACTTTCAATAATGGTTTTAATCAATAACTGTTGTAGTAAGTCACTTTCAATAACGGTTTTGATCAATAACCGTTGTAATATGGTTCTTTCCACAATGGTTATTGATAACTTTGTACAACGGTTTTCATAATAACCGTTATAAATGTCCTTATTATACAACGGTTGTTGGGTCTAACCGTTGTAATAAGATGATTTCTAACCGTTGTAGTTAAGAAGGTGACCGTTGTAATAATGATATTCCTTTAGTACTGAATATGATTTTTTTATTTTTTTAAATTAATATTGTTGCATTCCAAAATTAACGAATATAGGCAGGACAATGATGTATTCATATTTCAATATGAAAAGTATTCGAACCATACAATTCCAAAAGGGTAATGATTTTCCCACTCCAATTTTATCTACTTACACTCCTTTTTTAGTTATAAAATGGAGTGTATGTGGATAAAATTGGAGTGGGGAAATCACCACTCATTCCAAAATTTGTTCAATTACAACAATTTAAGTCTACAGGCAATCTAAAGCTTTGAATGTAGTACATACATCCCAAAGCTACCAACCACAAAATCTAAAACTTTGTACATTCTATGTGAAAATTCTACCATTCACAAAATGACAACCAAAGTGATTGCCACGTAATCATGTTTAAAAGAAACCAAAACAGTGGTTGATAGCCTTATCCACTCTTCTAAGCAAAAAAAACCTTATCTACTTTGAGGTCTGAGCTACACATAGTTGGTCATCACATAATCTGCCCACTCATGCCGTACTTCATCAATTTGATTTTGGGTTCATTTGTTTTACTCCACTGTAACAAGATATCAAAAATAAGACTTAGCCAAGTCTCATAATATAAAAAACAGTCTTAATCAAAGATTTAGTTTCCATTCAAATTAAATGTACTATTCTACCATGCTATATGGAAATTTAGTACCTTAGATGCAAATTCCAAATTTTTATCTTCAACAATCTCCTTCATATAACGCATCACAAAATATCCACACTCCGTATTTGTTGGTTGTTTAGGAGTTCCCTACACATAATTATTGATTAGTTGTAAGACATGATTAACAATCAATATAAGCTTACACAAGAAATAACAAATGGATCATTTGTCCTATATTAGATGGGGACTTACCATCAAAATAATCCACTGCGGTGTTTTTCTTCCTTTCCTATTCCTTTTCACATTCAACACTTTAATGGCACTTCATCAACAAAGAGAATGACAAGAAATCACAGATAAAAAAATTTCATAAAACTTTCATTGAAGTCGAATTAAATAAAAATAACTTTGACAAACATACGTGTTTACAACTTATTTCCATTCCTCATCAATGATGATCCTATTTAGGGGATCCATGAAATAAATGGTCTCTTTGTCCACATTAACAATAGTCAACATCCAATGATTTCTGCCAACGTAGTAGAATATGAAATAAATCCATCATAAGGCAACCAATTCACTTTTTCACATTATTTATTTCTAAGTAATTAGATAAACCTCTTAGATAGCATTTTAGACTGACCCGGAGTTGTAAGGAATTAAGAAAATCTTGTTAGGATGTGCTGATGAAAACCGAGTTGCTAAGACACGTGATCTTTGACTAATGTCTCCACACCCTAGAGCACCAATTACAGCAGGGTCAACAAACCCAATCATGCTTAACATGTTTGATGTTTTCAGCACCTCATGTAAGTACATGTGCATTGTGAAATCAGTTTGTTACAGAAAATATATATGTTATTGAATGTAGCCTGTTACCTCATGTATACCACTATGCATGTGCCTGATATCTTTGACATTTCACCAAATTGTAGAATGTCTTCATGTAAAATATGGGTTGAACGAGGCGACCCAAACACTTCCGCTTCCATGGTGAAATTTATAGTTGTTGATGCTCAAAATGGCCCGGCCAATATTGAGTCCAACTTAGTGATTAGATGTGCTGGGTCTTCAGCAGGGAAGAGGGCTGAGGCCTTTGGTGAAATATAGGTTGATGGGAAACCTGCAGAAGACAAAGTGGGAGAAACAATCGTTAAGCTTCGGACACCGGTGTGGTGCCGGCCGAAGGCTCTCCGATGCCTAAGTCAGTTACGAGTAGTAATTCTGGCAGAGTAACAATAAAAGTGGGAGAATAGTTCTTGCTTTTACCTGGGTACTGTTCCCTATTTATAGGGAGGTGAAAGTGGGAGCTTTGCACAAAGTTCCAATGTGGGACTTTGTGCAAGCCGTTGTGGTGGCGACACGTGTCCTGGAATTTAGGTTGGCAGCTGGGAGCTTCGGCAGGTGTCTGGCA